>NC_045961.1:92472627-92772627 GCF_010909765.2 Amblyraja radiata
GCACCGCTGAGTTTCCCCAGCAATTTTGTGTACCTTCCAGCAAAGTAAAGCTTTGCAACATTATTGACAATGTGTATGTCTGGTTTGCATTCATCCAATCCATTCTATGCAGTTTGCGCCTCATTGTCAGGTTCTGCAGATGTTCCCATTCTCTTCCTGCAGCTCTGATCTAGGCTCTGCACAAATTAGCACCATTCTGCAGCTTGTCCCTTTTCTACAGAAATCACTTTTAAATTGACCAAATGGCCTAGCAGCCCAGAAGCCTTTACTCAATTTTACGGCCCTAGCGTCTCCAATCTGGCCAGGATTAACATGCGCACACACGTTTTTTATGATTTTTAATCCTCGCTAACTTTTACAATATACTACCGATCGCAACGAAACATGTTGCACTCGCAGCACAGGAGAACGGTGAGTGAGCTGATGAAAGGATATATATTTAATGATCTGCAGCAATATATGTATATATTTAAGGCAGAGATAGAAACATAGACATAGAAAATAGGTGCAGGAGTAGGCCATTCGGCCCTTCAAGCCTGCACCGCCATTCAATATGATCATGGCTGATCATCCAACTCAGTATCCTGTACCTGCCTTCATACCCCCTGATCCCTTTAGCCACAAGGGCCACATCTAACTCCCTTTTAAATATAGCCAATGATAGCCATAGTCATAGTAGATAGTCATAGAGTGGTACAGTGTGGAGACAGGCCTTTCGGCCCAACTTGCCCACACCATGTCCCAGCTACACTAGTCCCACAAACAGAAAATCATATATATATGTATATATGTATATGATTTTCTGTTTGTTTTATTGCTCTCTTAATCACATCTTCATTCCCCACTCTTTATTTTGATTTCATGATTTTACATCTAATTAAGAAAGCCTTCTTGGTTTCAAACCTTGCATCTTGGTTAGGATTGACATGGGCAAACAGGCATCCTGTAACTTTACCTGTTCATACAGGACCCAGAGCTTCCATGCATGGCGTTGAGAAGCACCTGGTTCCCAATAACTACAGTCAACAGATCACACACCTGTGGGCAGCCACAGGCAGACTGAATGATGAACGGAGTTCATTTGTTGCTGACAGCAGAAACTGAGCTATTCAATTTCTGATCTTGCACTAGGAGTGAAGAAACAAAAACATTTTTAGATGGCTGAATCAGATTAAGTTCAGTCATGAATATCCTTCAGGAAGTTGATTTTGTGGCTGGACTCAATAAATCATCAGAAAGTTGTAATAAATGATCATGGACGTCCCTCAACTCCAAAGCAGGGATATCTGAGTGAATAAAAAATAGGTTCAATAGAAAACAGGAGCTGTGTTCTTGAGAAAGTGAAACACTATGTAATTAAGTTTAAATGAGGTGGATAAAAAAAATTGTAGACTCATAGGTATGGAGTCATGCAACATAGAAACAGGCCCTTCGGCCTAACTCATCCATGCTGACCAAGATGGCCTACAAAGCTAGTGCCATTTCCTACTCTTTGACACATATCTCGCTCAACCTGTCCTATCCATAGGATTCTCCTTCATAAGATCATAAGAGTTAGGAGCAAAATTAGGGCATTCAGCCCATCAAGTCTACTCTGCCATTCAATCATGGCTGACCAATCTCTCCCTCCTAACCCCATTCTCTTGTTTTCTCCCCATAACCTCTGACACCCGTACTAATCAAGAATCTACAATATCTATCTCTGCCTTAAATATATCCACTGACTTGGCCTCCACAGCCTTCTGTGGCAAAGAATTCCGTATATTCACCACCGACTGAAGAAAGAAATTCCTCCTCCTCTCCTTCCTAAAAGAGCGTTCTTAAATTCTGAGGCTAGGACCTCTAGTCCGAGACTCTCCCGCTAGTGGAAACATCCTCTCTACATCCACTCGATCCAAGCCTTTCATTATTCTGTATGTTTGAATGAGGTCCCTCCTCATTCTGCAAGACTTTTGAGTTTGTCAGTAATACGAGAGGCTAGCATTACTAATGTACAGGGAATGGTTGTTTCACAGGTCTTAAGAAACATAGAAACATAGAAACATAGAAAATAGGTGCAGGAGTAGGCCATTCGGCCCTTCGAGCCTGCACCGCCATTCAATATGATCATGGCTGATCATCCAACTCGGTATCCTGTACCTGCCTTCTCTCTATACCCCCTGATATCTTTAGCCACAAGGGCCACATCTAACTCCCTCTTAAATAGAGTCAATGAACTGGCCTCAACTACCTTCTGTGGCAGAGAATTCCACAGATTCACCACTCTCTGTGTGAAAAATGTTTTTCTCATCTCGGTTCTAAAAGATTTCCCCCTTATCCTTAAACTGTGACCCCTTGTTCTGGACTTCCCCAACATCGGGAACAATCTTCCTGCATCTAGCCTGTCCAACCCCTTAAGAATTTTGTAAGTTTCTATAAGATCCCCCCTCAATCTTCTAAATTCTAGCGAGTACAAGCCGAGTCTATCCAGTCTTTCTTCATATGAAAGTCCTGACATCCCAGGAATCAGTCTGGTGAACCTTCTCTGTACTCCCTCTATGGGCAAGAATGTCTTTCCTCAGATTATGGAGACCAAAACTGTACCAATACTCCAGGTGTTGTCTCACCAAGACCCTGTACAACTGCAGTAGAACCTGCTCTGCTCCCATACTCAATATCCTTTTGCTTATGACTGCTAACATACCATTCGCTTTCTTCACTGCCTGCTGCACCTGCATGCCCTACTTTAATGACTTGGGTACCAGACACCCAGGTCTGTTGCATCTCCCCTTTTCCTAATCGGCCACCATTCAGATAATAGTCCTACTTTCCTGTATACAGAATACAAACATGTTGCCATTTACACAGCAGCTTAATCAAGCAATATCAAAAAGTTTAATGTTTTATTCCTCCTCTGCTGACATTTTGCCAAAATCAAGGCAGATAATTCCTGTGTATTAACTTTCTAGATCATATATTTATTTATAAATTAGCAATTATTATTTGATATTATATGGGAACACAGGTTTCATAAGTTTCATGTGAGCAGAATTAAGCCATTCGGCCCCATCAAGTTTATGCCACCATTCAATCATTACTGATCTATCTTTCCTTCTCAATCCCATTCTCCTGCCTTCTCCAAATAACCCCTGACACCCTTATTAATCAAGAATCTGTCAATCTCCGCTTTAAAAATATCTAATGACTGAGCCTCCACAGCAATCGGTGGTAATGAATTCCACAGATTCGCCACCCTCTGACTAACGAGATTCCTCCTCATCTCTTCTCTAGAAAGTTTTTTTCTAAAGTGTTGCATTGCTGTTGCAAAGTCTGGCTCCACCTGCTGAGGTTTCTCAGCCTAGAGAGACCAAACATGTACAAATATAGACACAAAATGCTGGAGTGAATCAGCGGGTCAGGCAGCATCTCTGGAGAAATGGAATAGGTGACGATTTGGGTCGGAACCGTTCTTCAGATCTCCTCCAATTGGCATGTTGATCTGGACACAGTCTACGTTACATTTGTCATGGCGATTCTTCATTTAAGTGGATATTTACGTCTTTTTCCCTCAGAATCCTGGAAGGAAAAATGAAATGACATTTGGACAGGGACATGGATAGGAAAGGTTCGGAGGGGTATGGACCCAAAGTGGGCCAGTGGGACTAGTGTAGATGGGGCAACATGGTCATTATGGGAAGTTGGGCTGAGTGTTATGTTTCCATGCTTTATGACTGCATGGCTCTAAATCAGAGCATGGGTGACTATACGGTCTACAGATCGGCAAAGGGTGGCACAGTGGCACAGCAGGGCTAGAGTTGCTGCCTTACAGTGGCAGAGACCGGGGTTGTATATTGACTATGGGTGCAGTCTGTATGGAGTTTAATACATTCTCCCTGTCACAGCTAGCGTTTTCTCCGGGTGCTCCGGTTGCCTCCCACCCTCCAAAGATGTACAGTTTTTTAGGTTAATTTTCTTCCTAATGTTGTAGATATTGTCCCTGGTGTGTGTAGGTTCGTGTATGAGATGACTGCTGGTCGGCAAGCCTCAGAGGGCCGAAGGGCCTGTTTCCATGCTGTATGCCTCTAAAAACTCTCTCTTAAAAGATTATAGCATTCTAAGGCTCTCTAGGAAAGACACGCTGGATTTCTCTTTGTTTAAGAAGGAACTGCAGATGCTGGAAAATCGAAGGTACACAAAAATACTGGAGAAACTCAGCGGGTGCAGCAGCATCTATGGAGTGAAGGAAATAGGCAACGTTTCGGGCCAAAACCCTCACAATTATAATCTTCTTAAAATTTCCAACTCAATAACTGACACGTTAATATGTTCCCTTTGCCAAATAGCCTGTAGAGTGAGACTGTGCAAAACATCCAGCTGGAAGAGTTGCACTTCTGGGCGTGAACAGAATGTCCTATGACCAAATGTAGAAAGTTGCAGACAGATGAAGTTCCTCAGTTAGAGGCTGCAGTTTTCCGGAGAAGATTAAACGAACTGAAGACTTGAGTGCGTACTTCACTTGCATTAAAATTTTAAAAGAGGATCTATTGGACAAAACACTTACCTGGTGAGATGAGCTACTTTTCTAATGGAATAATCGCCTAAGAAATTTAATTCAGTTGTTACAAAATGATTTCCCGCTGGTTGTGTATATGTGCTCCAATGTTGTTTTACAGTAACTTTAACAGGTTGAACATTTTATTTGCATCGAAATTGATAAACATTCTTCAAGCTAATTGACACTCACTTCCAGTTCTGAACTACTATCTATCTATCTCATTGGTGACCAGCGGACTATCTTGATTGGATCTTTACTGGCTTTACCTTGCACTAAACGTTATACCCTTATCATGTATCTATACACTGTAAGTGACTCGATTGTAATTATGTATTGGTCTTCCGGCTGACTGCTTAGCGCACTGGTCAGTCTCTCCCTGATATTTTATTGCCTTCTTCTTTTTCTACATTTTTCAATTAGTTTCAGGTTTGCTGAGTATAGACAATTTTTAAATTATCCAGGAACTTCCAGCTTTTGCAAACTATTGAAACTGTGAGGCAGAATGTTTTATTCTCAATGTTATGTGTCATGCTCATTAAAAGTAATCTTATCTTTTCATTGACTCCTTCCGTTCAATGAGGATTGTTCTTTTTACTAATTTTCGTACCGTTTATATTCATGTGTTTTCTCAAAGTAAATCGTTTGTTGAAATATTTCATAGTCATTGAGTCTTACGGTGTGGAAACAGGCCCTCCAGCCCAACTTGCCCACATATCCCACCTGCCTGCGTATGGCCCTTATCCCTCTAAACCAGTCATATCCATGTACCTGTCTAAATGTTTCTTAAACATTGCGATAGTACCTGCCTCAACTAACTCCTCTGACAGCTGCAAGAACGTGTAGCAATCAATAAAGGGCTATAGGCCTATGCGAGTTTATGTACAGGGACATATCTACCCATGCACTGTATACTTGTATTTATACTTATGCATTTTAAACATGTATGTCATGATGTTTGTCATGAGGGTAAAGCAGTGGATGTTGTATATATGGACTTCACAATGTTTTTTTTTATCATGCCAATAAAGTTTTTAAATTGAAATATAATTATAATTTAAAATAGATGTGATGCACCAATTTCAGTCTACCAAAAGAAAATCATAATTTTGATTTTTTGAAGTCCCATTAAATCATTTAAATGTTGTCTAAATTATGCATGAGGGCGTTTTAAATGGCTGTGCTTACTTGATTTAAATACAAGTACACATTCTCTTAGCCTGCACAGTGTAGCCTTATTGGCAATATATTTGTGAATATTTCACAAATGAAAATAGAAGTACTATGCATGCTATTACATATTGTACCAGTACAAATTGTATTAGTTAGGATGCAAATTTGTAATTTAGCCAAAGTGTTAGGAACCTGGAACAGCAACTCGATGACCTCTGTCTGCTCAGGGAGAGCGAGGAGGTCATAGATAGGAGTTACAGGGAGGTGGTCACTCCAAGAACACGGGAGACAGAAAACTGGGTCACAGTTAGGAAGGGCAACGGGCAGAGGCAGGGACTGGTGAGTACCCCGGTCTACACCTTGAAATAAGTACTCATGTTTAGGTAAGGGTGGGGGAGACAGCCTACCTGTGGGCAGCGACAGCGGCCGGCCTCTGGCATAAAGACGGTCCTGTTGCTCAGAAGGGTAAGGAAAAGAAGAGGAGGGCAATTGTAATAGGGGACTATAGTCAGGGGGTCGGACAGGCGATTCGGTGGACGCAGACAGGAGACCCGGATGGTAGTTTGCCTCCCTGGTGCCAGGGTCAGGGATGTGTCTGAACAGGTCCAAGAATCCATGAAATGGGAGGGAGAGGAGCCTGAGGTTGTGGTACATATAGGTACCAACGACATAGGTAAAAAAAGAGAAGAGGTCCTGAAAGAAGAATTTAGGGAGTTAGGTAGAGAGTTAAGGAGAAGGACTGCAAAGGTAACAATCTCAAGATTACTGCCTGTGCCACACGACAGTGAGAGTAGAAATGGAGCGAGGTGGAGGATAAATGAGTGGATGAGGGACTGGTGCAGTGGGTATGGATTCAAGTTTCTGGATCATTGGGACCTCTTTTGGGGAAGGTGCGACCTGTACAGAAAGGAGGGTTGCACTTGAACTCGAGGGGGGACCAATATCCTGGCGGGGAGATTTGCAAAGGCTACTGGGGGAGACTTTAAACTAGTATGGTTGGGGGGAGGGACTCAAATTGGGAAAGCTAGCAGTCAGTGTGTGAGGCAGGAGGCAGAGAATGGTAGCACCTCTGACCCAAAATGTAGGGGAGAGAGAAGAAAAAAGACAATAAACAGAGAATAAGAGAGGGTGGGTTTCTTAAATGTGTATATTTTAATGCTAGGAGCATTGTAAGAAAGGTGGATGAACTTAGAGCCTGGATTGACACCTGGAAGTATGATGTTGTGGCGATCAGTGAAACATGGTTGCAGGAGGGCTGTGATTGGAAACTAAATATTCCAGGATTTTCGTTGCTTCAGGTTGATAGAATTGGAGGGGGCAAGAGGTGGAGGTGTTGCATTGCTTATCAGGGAAGATATTACAGCAGTGCTTTGGCAGGATAGATTAGAGGGCTCGTCTAGGGAGGCTATTTGGGTGGAACTGAGAAATGGGAAAGGGGTAGCAACACTTATAGGGGTGTATTATAGACCGCCAAATGGGGAGCGAGAATTGGAAGAGCAAATATGTAAGGAGATTGCAGATATTAGTAGTAAGCACAAGGTAGTGATTGTGGGAGATTTCAATTTTCCACACATAGACTGGGAAACACATTCTGTAAATGGGCTGGATGGGTTGGAGTTTGTAAAATGTTGCAGGATAGTTTTTTGCAGCAATACATAGAAGTACCTACTAGAGAAGGGGCGGTGCTGGACCTCCTGTTAGGAAATGAGACGGGTCAGGTGGCAGAGGTATGCGTTGGGGAACAGTTCGGGACCAGTGATCACAATACCATTAGTTTCAATATAATTATGGAGAGGGTCAGAACCTGGACCTAGGGTTGAGATTTTTGATTGGAGAAAGGCTAACTTTGAGGAGATGCGAAAGGATTTAAAAGGAGTAAATTGGGACATTTTGTTTTATGGGAAAGATGTGGAAGAGAAATGGAGTACATTTAAAGGTGAAATTTTAAGAGTACAGAATCTTTAGGTCCCTGTTCGGTTGAAAGGAATAGTAAAAAATTCGGAAAGAGCCATGGTTTTCAAGGGAAATTGGACACTTGGTTCGGAAAAAAGAGGGAGATCTACAATAATTATAGGCAGCATGGAGTAAATGAGGTGCTTGAGGAGTATAAAGAATGTAAAAAGAATCTTAAGAAAGAAATTAAAAAGCTAAAAGAAGATATGAGGTTGCTTTGGCAAGTAAGGTGAAAGTAAATCCAAAGGGTTTCTACAGCTATATTAATAGCAACGGATAACGAGGGATAAAATTGGTCCATTAGAGAGTCAGAGTGGACAGCTATCTGCAGAGCCAAAAGAGATGGGGGAGATATTGAACAATTTATTTTCTTCGGTATTCACCAAGGAGAAGGATATTGAATTATGTGAGGTAAGGGAAACAAGTAGAGTAGCTATGGAAACTATGAGATTCAAAGAAGAGGAAGTACTGACACTTTTGAAAAATATAAAGTGGATAAGTCTCCAGGTCCGGACAGGATATTCCCTAGGACATTGAGGGAAGTTAGTGTAGAATAGCCGGGGCTATGACAGAAATATTTCGAATGTCATTAGAAACGGGAATAGTACCGGAGGATTGGCGTACTGCGCATGTTGTTCCATTGTTTAAAAAGGGGTCTAAGAGTAAACCTAGCAATTATAGACCTGTTAGTTTGACGTCAGTGGTGGGCAAATTAATGGAAAGGATACTTAGAGATAATATATATAAGCATCTGGATAAACAGGGTATGATTAGGAACAGTCAACATGGATTTGTGCCTGGAAGGTCATGTTTGACTAAACTTCTTGAATTTTTTGAAGAGGTTACTCGGGAAATTGATGAGGGTAAAGCAGTGGATGTTGTATATATGGACTTCAGTAAGGCCTTTGACAAGGTTCCTCATGGAAGGTTGGTTAAGAAGGTTCAATGGTTGGGTATTAATGGTGGAGTAACAAGATGGATTCAACAGTGGCTGAATGGGAGATGCCAGAGAGTAATGGTGGATGGTTGTTTGTCAGGTTGGAGGCCAGTGACTAGTGGGGTGCCACAGGGATCTGTGTTGGGTCCACTGTTGTTTGTCATGTACATCAATGATCTGGATGATGGTGTGGTAAATTGGATTAGTAAGTATGCAGATGATACTAAGATAGGTGGGGTTGTGGATAATGAAGTAGATTTTCAAAGTCTACAGATAGATTTATGCCAGTTGGAAGAGTGGGACTGAAAGATGGCAGATGGAGTTTAATGCTGATAAGTGTGAGGTGCTACATCTTGGCAGGACAAATCAAAATAGGACGTACATGGTAAATGGTAGGGAATTGAAGAATGCAGGTGAACAGAGGGATCTGGGAATAACTGTGCACAGTTCCCTGAAAGTGGAATCTCATGTAGATAGGGTGGTAAAGAAAGCTTTTGGTGTGCTGGCCTTTATAAATCAGAGCATTGAGTATAGAAGTTGGGATGTAATGTTAAAATTGTACAAGGCATTGGTGAGGCCAATTCTGGAGTATGGGGTACAATTTTGGTCGCCTAATTATAGGAAGGATGTCAACAAAATAGAGAGAGTACAGAGGAGATTTACTAGAATGTTGCCTGGGTTTCAGCAACTAAGTTACAGAGAAAGGTTGAACAAGTTAGGGCTTTATTCTTGGAGCGCAGAAGGTTAAGGGGGGACTTGATAGAGGCCTTTAAAATGATGAGAGGGATAGACAGAGTTGACGTGGATAAACTTTTCCCACTGAGAGTAGGGAAGATTCAAACAAGGGGACATGACTTGAGAATTAAGGGACAGAAGTTTAGGGGTAACATGAGGGGGAACTTCTTTACTCAGAGAGTGGTGGCTGTGTGGAATGAGCTTGCAGTGAAGGTGGTGGAGGCAGGTTCGTTTTTATCATTTAAAAATAAATTGGATAGTTATATGGACGGGAAAAGAATGGAGGGTTATGGTCTGAGCGCAGGTATATGGGACTAGGGGAGAATACGTGTTCGGCACGGACTAGAAGGGTCGAGATGGCCTGTTTCCGTGCTGTAATTGTTATATGTTATATGTTATATATGTTATTTATAAATAAATGTTATATTAAAAAGGAAAAAGAATACTTGCAAATAGGCCTACCCCTTTGCTGCTTTGAAGGCTTTGGTGAAGATGGGAGGTTCTCGTTCTTCCTCTTGAATGACCTGCGTTGATAGACGTTTCGGCAGATTAGGGATGACAAAGAGCCTTGGAACTGCATTCCAATTTAGCCTGTTCTTGGTCTGCTTGTTGGAAAACTGGTCAAGTTCGAAGTGTTCAGAACAAAGACGGCAGTCGTTTGACAAGTACACTGGAGTTCGGTGTAGGAGATCTTGTCGACGAGTATTCTGGACCCACTGTCGACATCTGAAATTACAGAAAATATCATATTGGATTCACTTATAAGAACAAATTTGATTATAACTACATGCTTGCAGAATGGATTATATATCACTATTGTTTTCAGGGGTGGGGAGAGACCTGTATATGGGGAAGCATTTTTCCTCTAATATGTCAATTTACCTTAAATGTAGATGAGCTTATTAAAATCTTCTTACATAGACCCTTTTAGTATTTTCTTTCTATCCTCTTTTGGACCTAAGACACTAGCATGCATGCCTTACACAAGAACAAAACCAAAAATGTACAGCAGTGTAAAAATTGATTACTTTATTATTGTGGTAAGTCTAGATCTATTAAAAAAAACTTTCTAATAACTTTCTAATGTACCAACGGACCTAGTTTCCCCATGACCGTTGATGGGAGAACACAAAATAATATTTTTACGACAGAATAATATCAACAGAAAGTAATAATATTTTTTCACCTTTCTTTGTTATTGGGGAATCTGAAGAAAGACAGGTCGGGTCGTTTACTTTGCTGATTTGAGCAATTTACAGCAGAACAGTGAGCTGAGCATGTAGATGTACATATAGACGCCATGACGGTTCTCGTGAATCTGCTTATCAAGATGGTGCTACAATTTACCCACGACCTACTACGGCTTTTTCGTCGAGTGGTCGATCTTGCTCTGATATAGTATCGTTGGCGTTAAACACGTGGATAATATATGCACACGTTATCGTTATCAGAGGAGATTGATAGTCAAAATGTCGCCTGAACATGCTCTCCCCTGATGTTACCTAACCCACTGAGTTTTTCCAAAACTTTGTGCTTCCTTGATTTGTCACAAGAGTGACAAGTGTTGGAGAAACTCAGTGTCGGAGTCTCTTGTCCAGAGTAGGGGAATCGAGAACCAGAGGATATAGATTTGAGGTGAGGGGGGAACAATTTAATTGGAACTTGAGGAGTAATGTTTTCACATAAAGGTTGGTGGGTGTATGGAACGAGGTACCGGAGGAGGTAGTTGAGATAGTCCATGCCCTCTGGATTCACTTACCAACTCAACCTTGGTTCACTGCAGAAAATCCAGGGGACTTGCATCAAAAGAGAAGCAAGTCAGCAGTGTGAAGTTCTTGGGACTTCACCTGGCGGGTGACCTGACCTCAACGACCAACACCACAGCAGTGATCAAAAGAGCTCAGCAGCGGCTCCGCCCTCTCCGGAGACTAAGGAAAGCAGGTCTCCCTACTGTTCATCTAAGGACCTTCTACAGGGGCACCATCGAGAGTATACTGACCTACGGCATCACTTCCTAGTTTGGGAGCTGCAAGGCTTATGAGCAAAACCAATTTAACAGGATAGTGAAGACAGCCAGTAGGATCATTGGTGCCCCACTCCCTTTCCTGTTGGAGATCTATCAGAAGTGGAGCATCAGCAGAGCCGTCTACATTATCAAGGACCCCTATCATCCATCACACCACATCTTCTATATTCTGCCATCTGGGAAGAGGTACAGGAGCATCAGCTGCAAAACCAGCAGGATGCTACACAGCTTCTTCCCACAGGCAATAAGACTGGTTAACGGACTGTGTCCTTGGCCATATATCATACACCAACACATCTAACCTCGCCCATACTTTGACAGCCAGGCACCTGTCAAAGCAAAGCCACTGTTCGGTCTGAATGTCTGTTTTTATTTCAATTATTAGGCCTATTTTAGATATGGTCATTTTAATTTATAAAGGTATATGTATTTATTCTGTTTTTATTAACCGCACTGACGGGAACTGATTAACAATTCAGTTTTTTTCAGAAAAACAAATTTTTTCGTTTCATCTGTGTATGTAAGTACTCAGTTAAAATAACATTAAAGTAAATACTGAATACTGAAGCTAATTTCAACCCAGCCCCTCCAATAATTATAGAGAATCTATAGGGTTAAAACCACGCCTGAAAATCTCCTATGAATTCCTGCTCCGTAACCGTCTGCCACCACTGTTTCAAGGTGCCCACTTGACTACTGGGTCAGGAGGATCACCCTTCCCACCCACAGAAGAAAAATTCAAAACATGTAAAAGACAATCAGAAATAAAGGTAAAATGTGCTGGAATTACTCAGCAAGTCAGGCAGCATCTGCGGAGAGAGGAAGAGAGGTAACATTTCGAGCCAAATGACCCTTCATCAGAAACGGAATTGTGTCCTTATTAAGGTGTCATGGGCCTGAAACATCAACTCTGTTTCTCTCTCCACAGATGCTGCCTGACCTGTTGAGGATTTCCGGGCTTTTCCGTTTTCATTTCAGCAACGCGTCATAGTTCAGGAGAACATTATGATAATTTTTTTAATTTTTTGAGGAAACAAATGGAACTAGATTCCTTCATAGTTAAAAATATCTGGAATTCTGTCCAGTAAAAATGGAATATGACAAAATCCTCAAACCACTAGTAAACATTTGGGAATTCTATACAGCAGGGATGGAGTTCCTTGGTTGCATTGACCACAGATGTTATTTTTTGCACAAGCATTGTGGTCATTACTTTATTGAATATTTGTTTATTATATAATATATTTGTGTGTAATACTGGTTATGCTGCTGCAAGTAAGAATTTCATTGTTCTATTTTCGGTACAAATGACAATTAAACATTCTGGTCTCTTGACTGTTTGAGATTAATTTCTTTAATTCCAGTCGAGATGTACAGCATCTACCAAATAAATATATGCGAATGTTAATTGTTTGCAAGAATCGCCAATGCAATACATGCCTGAATTCTGCAGTGTTATATACCCTCTGCGTAATCAATAAATCAGCCCATTTCTTTTCAAGTTCTTGAAGTACTGGCGAACACTATTAATTGAATGAGCGGCCTTTCTTGCTTTGTTCCAAGTAGGTTCCAAGATGTATTTGTGCTTCATTATTCAACCTGGTTATTACCAAGATTCAGAATATAATGATTAAATATTTGACTGCATTGAAAAATTGTTAAGAAAAATATATATTTATTGCACTCCTGCAGATTTATAAGCCGCCTTTCTTGCTTTATTCCAAGTAGGTCCCAAGATGTATTTTTGCTTCATTATTGAACCTGCTTAGTACCAAGGTTCAGAAAGTAATGATTAGAACTTTGCATGCTTTGAAAATTTGTTAAAATAAAAATTTATTTATTGCACTGCTGCAGATTTACTTTGCTTTAGTATAAAAGTATCGTCGCTTTTTCAGTCTCCACTTGTGATTCACTACCTTTGTTCGGCGAAATAATCCCAGGTCACTGCTGCTTATTTCCAGTCAGCTTTGCAGACAGCAAGATCACGTGGACCTTCATCTTGCACCAGAGCTGAAACTGGCAACTGGCAACACCCAACAATGCAGCAAGCTGAGCCTCCGACTAGTGAGTAATGCTTAAAAAATAAATAAATACATTCTGTGGGTAAATTTCCCAGTCACGAGTTAGTAGCGATGGAAAACACCCCAGGAAGGAAGAGCATAGAAACATAGAAACATAGAAACATAGAAAAATGCAAACATAGAAACATGGATGCAGGAGTAGGCCATTCGGCCCTTCGAGCCAGCACCACCATTCAATGAACATGGCTGATCATATAAAATCAGTACCCTGTTCCTGGCTTTTCCCCATATCCCTTGATTCCTATACCCCTAAGAGCTAAATCTAACTCTTTCTTGAAAACATCCAGTGAATTGGCCTCCACTGCATTCTGTGGCAGAGAATTCCACAGATTCACAACTCTCTGGGAGAAAATGTTTTTCCTCATCACAGTCCTAAATGGCCCACCCCTTATTCTTAAACAGTGACCCCTGGTTCAGGGATTCCCCCAGCATCGGGAACATTTTTCCTGCATCTAGCCTGTCCAAACCTTTAAGAATGTTATATCTATCTATAAGATCCAAGTTATATCCAAGCATATCCAAGTTAAACTGTGCTGAACAAATATGGAACTCACTATCACACTGAGAGCCACTGCAAGCTATAGGAAATAGGAGGTAGACAAAAATGCTGGAGAAACTCAGCGGGTGAGGCAGCATCTATGGAGCGAAGGAATAGGTGACGTCTTGGGTCGAGACCCTTCTTCAGACTGAAATAGGACAGCAGAAAGCCTTTGGGTCCAATTTTTAATAAGATCATGGGTGCCTGATCTTAGCATTATATCCACCTTCCTGTATGTTTCCTATCGCTCAACTCTCTGACAGCCCCCAAAGTATCTCATCAGCGGAGATGATGAATCAATGTACAGGGAGGAAGTGAAACAACTTAGCATTAAACGTCGACAAAACAAAGGGGATGATTGTCGACTTCAGGAGGTCGCAGTCAAAACACACACCCCTCAACATCAGTGGCACCACGGTGGAGAGAGTGGAGAGCATAAAGTTCCTCGGAGTGCAAATTACAGACAATCTCACCTGTTCCAGGAACAACACTGGGATTGTCAAACGGGCCCATCAGCGACTGCACTACCTGGGGAAACTCAAACAGGTCTCACTTCCCACCAACATCCTCAGGATTCTTTACAGGGACACGGTGGAGTCTGTACTCACGTACTGCATAAACACGTGGTACTCCAACTGCAACTGCTCAGACAGGAAGGCTCTGCAGAGGGTAGTGAGGGGAGCAGAGAGGATCATTGGTGTCTCCCTACCCTCGGTACAAGAACTGTTCCAGAGCCGCTGTCTGAAAAAAGCTCTGAGAATAGCTAAGGACAAACTGCACCCCCTCCACACACATCTGGATCTCCTGCCCTCAGGCAAGAGATACCGTAGCATCAAAGCCCGGACTACCAGACTGCTAAACAGCTTCCTGCCACAGGCTGTGAGGCTGCTAAACAGTCACTCCACCTGATTCTGCGGCTTTGCACTGATAATTTAATAACTCTGGCACTGGCCACTCAAATCAGCTTCCCTGGACATTTTAATGACTGGTTTTACTGTATTTTAATGTTGCTGTTTTACCTGCTTTTAATTATTTATACTGTTTCATCAGGGACTGGATTGTTTTTATTGTTTTATTATGTGTGAAATGTTTAAGATTTATGTGCGATGCTCCGATATTCCCTGGGAAACGTCTTCTCATTTTGCACTGTACAATTGTTGCTTTGCAAGATGACAATAAAGGTTGATTGGTTGATTGATCTCTGTTGCCATGATACATGGTGTTGGTAAAGTGAGACCTGGGGTACTTCAACAGTTTTGGTTTTACTTAAGGAGGGGTCTATTTGTATTGGGGCTTGCCCAGAAAGGTTTCATGAATCCTGGGATGGGGTTGCCTTGCAAGGACGAAAGGTGTCAGAGGTTATGGGGAGAAGGCAGGAGAATGGGGTTAGGAGGGATCAGCCATTATTGAATGGCGGAGTAGACTTGATGGGCCAAAGAGCCTAATTCTGCTCCTATCACTTAAGATCTTAAGTTTAGTTTAGTTTAGTTTAATTTAGAGATACAACATGGAAACAGGCCCCAGTGCTGACCTGCGACCCCCACACACTAACATTATCCTACATACACTAGGGATCATTTACAATTATACCAAGCCAATTAACCGACAAAACTGTACGTCTTTGGAGTGTAGGAGGAAACGCACACAGGTCATGGGGAGAACGTACAATCTCCATACAGACCAGCACCTGTAGTCAGGATCGAACCTGGGTCTCTGGTGTTATAAGGCATTAACTCTACCGCTGCGCCACTTTACCGCCCTACAGGTTGAAGCCCAAGCTGGTGAAGGTTTCCTCAGAAGATAAACCTTTCATCCATTGGTTTAATCCTGGCTCACAGTCATGTTGGATATTTCTCCATTGACTGGAGTTTCACTTTCCAATAATTTCCCCAGGAAAGATACAATTCGATGCTAGTCTGAATAGGTGAATAACTAAACAAGGAGAGAGACACAAAAAAAGCTGGAGTAATTCAGCGGGACAGGCAGCATCTCTGGAGAGAAGGAATGCGTTATTTCATGTCAAGACCCTTGTTTACTGATATCCTGGTGGAACCAATCTCACCTCACCTTTGCCCATGGGATTCACATATTTTCTGCACAGAGAAAGGTACTAAAGATATGCTGCACTGTGAGTCCACCACACATTATGTGGCCCCAGAAGTTGGTCATTTACCAGAGTTGGGGTATTGGGTACAGAAATGAATTTCAAAAGACGAAGGTCCACTGATGAGATGTTAGTGAGGCAAAACATTTAAAAAAATAAAAAAATTGGATAGGCATATGGATGGGAAAGGAATGGAGGGTTATGGTCTGAGTGCAGGCAGATGGGACTAGGGGAAAATAAGTGTTCGGCACGGACTTGTAGGGCTGAGATGGCCTGTTTCCGTGCTGTAATTGTTATATGGTTATATGGTTATAATTGTGAACACTCCCAGTCCCCTGCCTCACCGTCTGTCCTGCTAACCTATCGGGCATGTAACTGGATGGGTGTCCCAAGAAGAGTAGTCAGTGGGGCTTGTCTTAGATTAGCAGAGAAACAGATGATCGGTGGAGGTTACAGAGTGTGTGGGAGGAGAAGTAGTAGGGAAACTGGAAAACCATGGTGTTATGCAGCTGGCCACCATATGGCTCCAAATCCAAGGGACTTTCTGTCGGAAGCATACAGCTTGCACCAATTTCCTTTCCCATTTAGTATTGCTGAGATCTGGGATTTGGACTTTCGATGGCATGGGCAGAGGGAAGATCACTGAAACCAGCTCTATAATTTCCTAGTTGAAAATTCCAGTTGGGTATTCCGATTGGGTTAAAATATTAACTTATCAAAGGAACACGGTTCTAACCCTGAGACAAGCAGTTATAGTTGAACATTGTGTTTAGTTTAGTTTAGTTTAGTTTAGTTTAGTTTAGAGATACAGCACGGAAACAGGTCCTTTGGCCCACTGGATCTGTACCAGGGAGATCAGGTTGGTTAATGCGGATCGAGCGGAGGTGTTCAGCGAAACGATCGGCAAACCTACGCTTGGTATCACCGATGTAGATCAGCTGACATCTAGAGCAGCGGATGCAATAGATCCCCGCACGGCAACACTATCCAATATACACTAGGGACAATTTACAATTATACAATGCCAATTAACCTACAAATCTGTACGTCTTTGGAGTGTGGGAGGAAATAAGAGATCCTGGAGAAATCCCAAGCAGGTCATGGGGAGAATGTACAAACTCAGTACAGACAAGCGCCCCTCGTCAGCACCCTGATGCTGTAAGGCACCAACTCTACCACTGTGCCACCGTGCCGTGGTTATTTAGGTGCTGGAGTAACTCAATGGGTCAGGCAGCATCTCTGGAGAACAAGAATAGGTGACTTTACAGAGAGGTTTGAATAGGGGTCTTGACCTGCAATGTCACTATCCATGGTAGACAAAAATGCTGGAGAAACTCAATGGGTGCGGTAGCATCTATGGAGCGAAGGAAATAGGCAACGTTTCGGGTCAAAATCCTTCTTCAGACTGATGCAGGGTGGGGGGGGGGTGGGAAGAAGAAAGGAAGAGGAGGAGACGGAGGGCTGAGGGAGAGCTGGGAAGGGGAGGAGACAGCAAGGGCTACCGGAAATTGGAGAAGTCAATGTTCAAGCCGCTGGGGTGCAGGCTGCCCAAGCGGAATATGAGGTGCTGCTCCTGCACATTCCGGTGGTGCTCCCTCTGGCCATGGAGGAGGCCCAGGACAGAAAGGTCGGATTCAGAATGGAAGGGGGAGTTGAAGTGCTGAGCCACCGGGAGATCAGGTTGGTTAATGTGGACCGAGCGGAGGTGTTCAGCGAAACGATCGCCAAGCCTACACTTGGTATCACCGATGTAGATCAGCTGACATCTAGAGCAGCGGATGCAATAGATGAGGTTGGAGGAGGTGCAGGTGAACCTCTGTCGCATCTGGAACGGCTGCCTGGGTCCTTGAATGGAGTCGAGGGGGGAGGTAAAGCGACAAGTGTAGCATCTCTTGCGGTTGCTGATGCTGCCTGATCTCCTGAGTTACTCCAGCACTTTGTGTGCTTTTGTGCATGATCCAGCATCTGCAGTTCTTTTGTTTCTACATTGTGTTGCTAAACATTGCCACATTTATTCCAAACTCGTTGTTTTTAGGTTGCCACCAGAGCAAGGAGCTATTGATCTTGGATGTGGATGTTGGCGTGGATGATGCCCTAGCGCTGATGATGGCTCTGGCAGCTCCCAACGTGCACATCCTGGCAATAACCTGCACTCACGGTAACACGGGCATCGACAACGTGTGCAAGAACGTGCTGCGTGTGCTGAAACTGTGTAACAGGATGGAGGTAGGTAGTGACGAGGAGCAGGTCGGGGACTGTGCCTCTCTGTTCAGCAACAACTCTGTCCATAGGAGAAAATAAAACATGTACATCCTCTTAAAATGGGTTAATCAATATATAGAGCGCCACCCAGGGGTGGCACGGTGGCGCAGTGGTAGAGTTGCTGCTTTACAGCGCCAGAGACTCGAGATCGATCCTGACCATGGGTACTCTCTGTAGCGAGTTTGTACGTTCTCCCTGTGATCGCGTGGGTTTCCTCCAGGTGCTCCAGCTTCCTCCCACACTTCGAAGACGTGCAGGTTTGTAGGTTAATTGGCTTCTGTAAATCATCCCTAGTGTGTAAGATAGTACTAGTGTATGGGGTGATCGTTGGTCGGCATGGACTCAGTGGGCCGAAGGGCCTGTTTCCACGCTGTATCTCTAAAGCTCATGGAAGGACTGCTCAGAAGCTGTTCCTGAATCTTTCTTTGATAGAGAGAAGCAGTGACACCAATGGAGACAGTCTTATAAATCCTTACCCACGTGGTGAGGTGTTAAAGTCATGGTGTTAGCACGAGAAGGTGGTTTTCCCCCCAACTAGAGGCTGAGTAGAGTGTGGTTAAATGGTAATCGGGAGACTGGAATCTAGCTAACGTCTCCCTCAGTACCCTGATAAATCAGACCATATTTTACCATATTATAGATTAGCACATGGCAATAATACTGAATCAGGGAAGTGCTTCAGTTTTGTTGCCCACCTGTGCTCTGGGCTGCTCACTGGTGACGTAGCCTCACGGGGATTCTTGATTGGCAAAGGCGTCAAGGGTTATAGGGAGAAGGCAGCAGAATGGGATAGAGAGGGAAAGGTAGATCAGCCACGATTGAAAGGTGAAGTAGACTCGATGGGCCAAATGGTGTACCTTCCGATGACTCATGAACCTATGAGGGTCCTTTATGCCAAATGATATCATCTTTCTTGGCCTTTCATGATTGTTGGTGAGCAACGAACCCGATGCACAAGTGATATTTCTGACCATTTGTCCATGTTCCAGATCCCTGTCTACCGTGGAGCAGGCACCTCTCTCCTGGGTGTACTCCATCACGCCTCACAATACCATGGGATGGATGGCCTGGGCGATGTTCCCGATCCCGATGCTCCGGGTGTGGAACATTTAAAGTCCGAACACGCAGTGAATGCCATGACACGGATAGTTAATGAGTACCCCAGGCAGGTGAGATGTTTTGATCTCCTAATCTGAGGAAAGACATTCTTGCCATAGAGGGAGTACAGAGAATGTTCACGAGACTGATTCCTGGGATGTCAGGACTTTCATATGAAGAAAGACTGGATAGACTCGGCTTGTACTCGCTAGAATTTAGAAGATTGAGGGGGGATCTTATAGAAACTTACAAAATTCTTAAGGGGTTGCACAGGCTAGATGCAGGAAGATTGTTCCTGATGTTGGGGAAGTCCAGAACAAGGGGTCACAGTTTAAGGATAAGGGGGAGATCTTTTAGGACCGAGATGAGGAAAACATTTTTCACACAGAGAGTGGTGAATCTCTGGAATTCTCTGCCACAGAAGGTAGTTGAGGCCAGTTCATTGGCTATATTTAAGAGGGAGTTAGATGTGGCCCTTGTGGCTAAAGGGATCAGGGGGTATGGAGAGAAGGCAGGTACAGGATACTGTTGGATGATCAGCCATGATCATATTGAATGGCAGTGCAGGCTTGAAGGGCCGAATGGCTTACTCCTGCACCTATTTTCTATGTTTCTATCTATGTTTCTATGTACCGACATTTGGGAACGCAAGACTTGGTAGTCAGTGGTAACCTGTATAGAGTTTGAGCCCTTGTTTCTGACACAAACATGGGTAACTCGTGGTTTTAGCATTGTGGTGGGATGGTATTTGGAGCAGCATAGTGGCGCTGCTCATAGAGCTACTTTCTCATATATATCCAGTAAGTCCGGATGTATCCGACCTCAGTGCTTTCTGCATGGAGTTTGCACGTTCTCCCTAGGATTACATGCATTTCCTCTGAATGCTCCGACTTTCTCCCCAATCCCAATGATGTACGGCCTGATTGATTAATTGGCCACTATTGTATAGGTGAGTGCACAATCAGGGAATGGTTGACAGGAATGGGGAGCGGGTAGCACAAGATTGGCGTAAGATCAGTGCAAATGATCGCTCAGTGGTTGGCATGAAGCTGGTGGGCTGAAGAACCTGTTTCAAAGTTGCATGACACTATTGTAAACACGCTCCGAAAGCTTACTCCCCGCTAGTCTAGTTCAGTAAAAAACATTGACTTAAGCACTGGACCAATTAATCTTTATTTTTAGAACGAACACAAATTCCCCTATACGATACCTAAACCACCGCGGGTTCGATCCTTGTCTCTGCCTGGCCAAGCCCTTCAGCCTCGTGCAAGCAGTCACTGCCCAAAAGGTCACGCAGTCCCAAGCGCCCTTCCAGAAAATCTACACCGACCTAAATGGGGGCTACCTTTTATAGGTCCACGAACCTTGAGGGGCCGAACTACATAGGGGTGGTTCCCTTTACAATCCAATCAAACATATCAATTACATCAATACATTATTGACAGTTCCCCAATCCAATTACAGTGAGTCTTAAACAATGTTTCTTAAAGAAGCTTCTGGAAGGAAGCTAGCCAACTGAATAATGCAACATTTACCCTGGAACACAAAACAATTCTGCCAGGGCTTAACACTCTAGCCAATCAACAAACAGCAGGGTAACTGTCTTGCAACATTATTTACATTATTTACAATCCCTTTGCAACTATCCAATCAAAGCATTTTAAGCTTCTATGCAGAGATGTTATACATTTTATCAATTAGGAGGAAATTAGGAGAACACCTGGATCCTTCACCAATGTGCATATCAATCTAGGCTCAGACTGGCCGGTGCCATCCACAGCCTGTATATTTCCACGGACAAAAGTTAAGCAATTCTGTGTTTTTTCACACAGAGAGTGGTGAATTTCTGGAATTCTCTCCCGCAGAAGGTAGTTGAGGCCAGTTCATTGGCTATATTTAAAAGGGAGTTAGATGTGGCCCTTGTGGCTAAAGGGATCAGGGGGTATGGAGAGAAGGCAGGTACAGGATACTGAGTTGGATGATCAGCCATGATCATATTGAATGGCGGTGCAGGCTCGAAGGGCCGAATGGCCTACTCCTGCACCTATTTTCTATGTTTCTATGTTTCTAATTCTGACAAATGCAGGGATCCTCCATTTTATGATGTCTTTAATTTGGTCAATATTAACACTATCACCTCTGAATGAAAAGTGGAGGATTTTCATAGACAATTGAAAGAGAGAATCAAATGACAGAAAACTTGCAATGGGGAGGCTTTGGTTGAAAACCATTTTACGTCAATTGCATCCGAACCACTTCATGGAAATCTTTCCTCAACTGCGGTGGCACGGTGGCGCAGTGGTAGAGCTACTGCCTTACAGCGCCAGAGACCAGGGTTCGATCCTGACTACCAGGGCCGGCGTTAAGCCGATTTGACCGATTGCTCCAAATTGGGCCCCGCGCCTAAGCGGGGCCCCGCACTAATGTTCAGTATTTCGTACGGAAATACGAATTCTCTTTGTTAAATAAAGATTTTTTTAAATTCGCCATCCGGATTTTTTTTAAACGAACATGTATAACAACCGCTGCACGGCCATCATACACAAACGATTTGTTAACTAGTGCTGTTAGCACTTCTTAACGGTAAGTACTTAACACCTTGTTATGCAAAGTCATGAATCTGCATCTATCCGCATTCCTCAGTAAATGTTATAGTGTTTTGAACAAGTATTAATGACGCCGTGTTCCTTTGAATAAAATTCACGCGGCGTCATTAATATTTGTTTAAAACACAATTACATTTACTGAGGAATGTAGATCGATGACACGTTGAGAATTTCATTTAACTCACCATCATGAGTGAGGGCCCCGGACCGCGAGAAGGGGCTTCTTCCTGGTGTGCAGGTTAGTCATTCACCTACCGACCCACGTTGTGTCCAAAGATCTTATAGCGGATCTTTGGTTGTGTCTCTCTGTCTTTTGCTCACTCCCTCCCTCCCTCCCTCTTTCTCTCGCGCTCTCTCTCCCGCTCCCCATATTGTCTCTCTCTAGCTCTCCCACTCCCTCTCTATCACCCTGTCCCCTCAGCATTCCCGGAATCGTTGACGTTTTGCAGTAGACAAAAATGCTGGAGAAACCCAGCGGGTGAAGCATTCGCCTGGCCCGCTGAGTTCCTCCAGCACTCTGTGTTTTTTGTTTGGCTCTGAAGTTGAAGGTGGCTCAGCGGGACGGGCAGCGGCTCTGGGGAGAGGGTTGTGTTTCTGGTCGAGACCCTTCTTCAGACAATCACAAGTACTCTCATCGACGCGAGTTCAGTGCGGTCTGAAGAAGGGTCTTCTCTCCAGAGTCGCTGCGCTGCCTGTCCTGCTGAATTACTCCAGCTTTATGTCTATCTTCAATTTCAGAGAATTACAATTTCTCACGGGGGGCTTATAACGTCTCTAAACCCCTCTGGGACCCTCTGAACACGTCTAAACCCCCTCTAGCCCCCCTATTTCCCTCTATTCCCCTCTAAACAATTGTAAACACACCTGAACCCATCTGAAGCCGTCTAAACATCTCTAAACCGTTTAAACCCCTCTAAACTAGGAGGCTGCAAGGTGACTTAGATAGGCTGGGTGAGTGGGCAAATGCATGGGAGATGCAGTATAATGTGGATAAATGTGAGGTTATCCACTTTGGTGGCAAAAACAGGAAAGTAGACTATTATCTGAATTGTGGCCGATTAGGAAAAGGGGAGATGCAACGAGATGCAACGAAAAATGCTCACGGCAGACCAAACGTGTTAAACAGAAATTGGTCAGATATTGAGCTTTACACAGTGAGAAATCATGTGAAATAATCACTGAATTTAATTTTAAATGAATGTACCTGCATGTTATACTGTTTAGTTTGGAGATACCACCAGATAGTCTGGTTGATACAACCAGATCAGTTTGGAGATACAACCAGATTAGTTTGGAGATACAACCAGATTAGTTTGGAGATACAACCAGATAGTCCACTGAGTTCGCACCGACCAGCGATTTTTGTTACAGATTTGACAAATTTATTTGGCGGCCAATCAAACGCTGTCTCTAGGGGGGTTGCATCCAATCACCAACCAGCTTGCCTTAAAATTCCCGAAACTACACGAAATATAAACATACATAAATTTTTACTTTTCTAGAGTAGGGGCCCCGCCATCAGTTTTCTAATTGGGCCCCGCAATTCCTAGCACCGGCCCTGCTGACTACGGGTGTTTGTCTGCACGGAGTTTGTACGTTCTCCCCATGACCCAGCGTGGGTTTTCACCGACATCTTCGGTTTCCTCCCACTCTCCATAGACATGCTGGTTTGTAGGCTAATTGGCTTGGTATAATGTAAAATTGTCCCTAGTGTGTGTAGGGTGGTGTTAATGGGCGGAGATTGTTGACCGATGCAGACTCAGTGGCCGATTGGCCTGTTTCCGCACTGTATCTCGAAACTAAGACAAGAATACTTGAATGTCTCAATTTCAATTTAAACTACAGTCATTGATTTTCTTGAAAGGATTTGAGCTATCTCTAACATCTCTAACATCAGAAGTTTGTATTAGTTGAAGTTGAACAGATTACATTGTGTCAAAGTATCAATGAAATTTGCAAATGTCTGCAATAAACTGGAATGTCTACAAATACGATTGCAGTTTTGAATTCCCAAAACTAAATGAAATCTTTATAATTGAAATAAACAAAGCAATTAATATTTCACCGTTACAATACTAAGTCCTTTCTCTTCCTCTTGTAGGTCACTCTTGTTGCTCTTGGACCCCTGACCAACGTAGCCCTGGCTGCCAAGTTACACCCCACCTTTCCTTCAAAGCTGAAGGGTCTGTACATCATGGGTGGAAACATGGAAGGTATGCCCAGATCCTGCTTTACCACACTGTCCGAAGAGACATTATTGATGAAACCAACTACTCACCTTCCCTATAGCACATTACTGCCTTACTGTAAAGAGGAGTCATAAACACACTGTGTCTTTACTACTATTTATAGTTATCGATGGACTCTCCAGGGATCTGATGCCGGCTGAACATTTTAAAACGCTCTAAAATGCAGTTAGTGGGGATGTCGCACATCGCGGTAAACTTAGCCATAAGACATACCGGGTCTTGAGCATCTTCACCTGCACCATATACAAACGACTCAGATCGTTCCAGGGCATCGGGATCAGCCAGGTTGAGGAGCAGAGAAGCCCGCATTTCAGCGGTGGCAGCAGGATGGGCGATCGTCACGTAGTGCTGGAAATCGCGTCTAAAGACACCCCACCGATGGGCAATGTCCGAGTCGAAGACAAGCACATCGGGCTTGCGGCAAGAGGTAGCCATGGCACGGGAGATAGAACAAGGGATAGGGAACTGGGTCAAAAGTAAATAAAACCCGACAAACAGGAGGCGCAGAGGCACGATTGTGACGCCATGTAAAGAGGAGTCATAAACACACTGTGTCTTTACTACTATTTATTGATAATACACAAACGTTGCTGCCCTAGCTGTACGTGGTCTGTCACAGGAGCTAGAGAGAGGGATCAATGGGTGGGGAGGTTGCAATTATACTTCTGATATGGGGAGTGGTTAGTAGTGGTGAGGTCACTATATTAAAGGTACATGCACATGTCATCTACACTTACTACACACTCCACACAAGTTCAACAACTTCAGATAAAGAGCACTTCCTACATTCCCATTTCAGAGTCCTTCAACATACCTTGCAGTGTCTGGATAATTGCGTTGTAATTTCACCCGCTCTGGAACTTAGTGACCTCGCGTGAATTAAACTTTTGTAATTTAAACTCTCCTGTTTTCCAATTTATCCAATTTTTTTCACTAGTTCTGTCCTTCTCTGGTGCACAAATCTAAATTGACAGTTAAATTCTCCATTCCAATTAAACATTAACTCTGTTTCTCTCCCCACAGATGCTGCCTGACCTACTGAGAATGCACGCATTTTGTCGCCTGATTCAGATTTCCAGTATCTGCAGTATTTTGTTTTTGTCGGTACCCTGATACATGTACTGCATGGACAACCCATAGTACTCGTCTGGCAATAAGGCAGGAAGACAGGGCCAGAGTTTGCCTTGTCTAGTTGATTTCGAAAAATACATTGAATTATTATCCGTCCTTGTAATTATATTCCGTAACAGTGCAGGGAATCTTAGGAGTGAATGTCTGTGGTGGGAAAGGACTGTATCCAGTTCAACTCCAACCCATAACCAAAAGTCCCTATTAGAACATAAGAAGACCAGGTGAGGTACCAAGGAGTTAAATCCACATCTGGAGCAACGTGTTATCATAAGCTCAAAAATATCATGTGATAGGAGCAGAATTAGACCATACAGCCCATCAAGTCTACGGTCATTAAGATCCATTCAGCCCATCAACTTGTCATTAAGATCTTACCAAATGATTCACAGATGATGCAGCTATTAGGTTGTGCGTTATGTCAATATTTTAAACTCAAGCATTAACTCCACTGTTTTATTTCCAGCCAGAGGGAATGTGAGAGTCAGCGGCGAGTTCAACTTTGTCACAGACCCAGAAGCGGCTTCCATTGTGCTGAGCCACTTCACTTGTCCCATGTATATCGCCACCTTGGAGTACTGCCTCCGCCATCGTCTGGCCTGGGTATGTTGTGTTGGAGCAGCTTCAGAACAGTCATGGCACTTGGGGAATGGTAGCCTAGTGCTATGTTATTCAGATAAGCTCCAGAGGCAAGGTTACTGGTCCAGACATGGGAGTTTGAATCCCACCATGATAATTGACAAATTTGGATTCAGGTAATGAAAAAATAATCTGAAACTAGACTAAGTGGGACCCGTTGGGTCCCATGTTCACACGGGAGGGCTGGTCCCCCGACGCAATATTCACCTAATTCAAATCCATGTTCCTACCATTTCAAGCAGGGTGCAAGGCCACCAAATTCAAGTGCAGTTTCTTACCACTATGAGCAGGGTGCAAGGCCACCAAATTCAAGTGCAGTTTCCTACCATTTCAAGCAGGGTGCAAGGCCACCGAATTCAAGTGCAGTTTCCAACCTCTTCAAGCAGGGTGCAAGGCCACCAAATTCAAGTGCAGTTTCATACCACTTCAAGCAGGATCCAAGGCCACCAAATTCAAGTGGTTTCATACCACTTCAAGCAGGATGCAAGGCCACCAAATTCAAGTGCAGTTTCATTCCACTTCAAGCAGGGTGCAAGGCCACAAAATTCAAATGCAGCTTCATACCATTTCATGCAGGGTGAAACCACCATAAAACCACACAAAACACCAAACTCACAGTTCAGTAGACATTCAGTGTGTTCAGTTGATTCACAGCTCAGACAGAGTTGTGACGTCTCCCTCCCCATCATGCAGAGACTGAGCCTCACCCACACTTCCGGGTTTTATAACCCCTCATCCTCCCACCGGAAAATGTGTGACTTTCATGGCGTGATTGACAGCAGAGAGATTCTCAATATTTTTTAAACACTAATAACACTTTTATTTTTCATTGATGGGGAGAATTCTCTGCATCTGCTCAGCAGAGGGGGGACTGAGTAAGATGGCCAAAAATCACAGCCGTAAGTGGTAGCGTTTTATCTAAAATCAATATAAAGTGCAAACAGGAAGTAAGTGTATTTGCAGCAGTGCCTTTTAACTTCAAGCCAAAGCATCCAAGCCACCATTTGCAGTGTATAATGCCTTTCAACTTCAAGCCAAAGCACCCGAGCCACCATTTGCAGTAAGTAGTGCCTTTCAACTTCAAGCCAAAGCACCCAAGCCACCATTTGCAGTAAGTAGTGCCTTTTAACTTCATGCCACCATTTGCAGTAAGTAGTGCCTTTCAACTTCAAGCCAATATACCCACGTCACCATTTGCAGTGTAGTGCCATTCAACTTCAAGCCGAAGCACACAAGCCACCATTTGCAGTAAGTAGTGCCTTTCAACATCAAGCCAAAGCACCCAAGCCACCATTTGCAGTAAGTAGTGCCTTTCAACTTCAAGCCAAAGCATCCAAGCCACCATTTACAGTAAGTAGTGCCATTCAACTTAAAGCCAAAACATCCAAGCCACCATTTGCAGTAAGTAGTGCCTTTCAAATTCAAGCCAAAGCACCCATGCCACCATGTGCAGTAAGTAGTGCCTTACAACTTCAAGCAAAACACCCAAGCCACCATTTGCAGTAAGTAGTGCCTTTCAGCTTCAAGCCAAAGCACCCAAGCCACCATTTGCAGTAAGTAGTGCCTTTCAACTTCAATCCAAAGCACCCAAGCCACCATGTGCAGTAAGTAGTGCCTTTCAGCTTCCAGCCAAAGCACCCAAGCCACCATTTGCAGTAAGTAGTGCCTTTCAACTTCAAGCCATAGCACCCAAGAAACCATTTGCAGTAAGTAGTGCCTTTCAACTTCATGCCACCATTTGCAGTAAGTAGCCAGGTTGAGGAGCAGGTGAGCCTGTACAGCAGGAGTGGCATCAGTATGAGCGATTGCAATATAGTGTTCATAGTCGCGCTGGAAGACAGTCCAGCGGTGGACGATATCCGTGTCAAAAACGAGCGTGTCGGGATGACGACACGAGTTGGACATAATAAAAACAGGGGGATGGGGACACAACTGGGAGAAAGCAAATAATAAAAATAAAGCCGATGAACAGGAGACGCGAGTCTACCGCTGTGACACCATGCAAAATGTCTTGCTTGTCACACAAAGTCTTTTACTAGATAACTTTATTATAAGCACTACACACACTATGCACTAGCTGTCCGTGGTCATCACTGGAGCTAGAGAGCGAGCTGGAGGTAGGGAAGCTACAATTATACAAGAGACAATGGGGAGTGGTTAGTAGTGGTGAGGTCACTATGTTAAAGAAGCATGCACTGATTTACACGTAGTGCCTTTCAACTTCAAGCAAAGCACCCAAGCCACCATTTGCAGTAAGTAGCGACTTTCAACTTCAAGCCAAAGCACACAAGCCACCATTTGCAGTAAGTAGTGCATTTCAACACTCATGCCACCATTTGCAGTAAGTAGTGCCTTTCAACCTCAAGCCAAAGCACCCAAGCCACCATTTGCAGTAAGTAGTGCCTTTCAACTTGAAGCCAAAGCACCCAAGCCACCATTTGCAGTAAGTAGTGCCTTTCAACTTCAAGCCAAAGCATCCAAGCCAGCATTTGCAGTAAGTAGTGCCATTCAACTTAAAGCCAAAACACCCAAGCCACCATTTGCAGTAAGTAGTGCCTTTCAAATTCAAGCCAAAGCACCCAGGCCACCATGTGCAGTAAGTAGTGCCTTTCAACTTCAAGCAAAACACCCAAGCCACCATTTGCAGTTAGTGCCTTTCAACTTCAAGCCAATACACCCACGCTACCATTTGCAGTAAGTCGTGCATTTCAACTTCAAGCCAAAGCACCCGCCACCATTTGCAGTAAGTAGTGTCAACTTCAAGCCAAAGCACCCAAACAACCATTTGCAGGCAGTGCCTTTTTACTTCAAACAAACAATATTTTCATTTTCAAGCCACATTAAGTGTACTCACAGTTGTGTAGACATTTGTTCAGTGTTATTCAGAGCTCAGAGAGACGTGACCCTTGGCTTCATCCATATTGCAGAGACTGAGTGAGGCACACCACTTCCTGGTTTTATAGTCCCTCCCCCTCCCTCCAGCTGGAGCAGCATAGAGAATGGTGAATTGTACTTTGCAGTAAGTAGTGCCTTTCAACTTCAAGCCAATTCACCCACGCCACCATTTGCAGTAAGTAGTGCCTTTCAACTTCAAGCCAAAGCACCCAAGCCACCATTTGCAGTAAGTAGTGCCTTTCAACTTCAAGCCAAATCACCCGCCACCATTTGCAGTAAGTAGTGCCTTTCAACTTCAAGGCAAAGCACCCAAGCCACCATTTGCAGTAAATAGTGCCTTTCAACTTCAAGCCAAAGCACCCAAGCCACCATTTGCAGTAAATAGTGCTTCAACTTCAAGCCAAATCACACGCCACCATTTGCAGTAAGTAGTGCCTATCAACCTCAAGCCAAAGCACCCAAGCCACCATTTGCAGTAAGTAGTGCCTTTCAACTTCAAGCCAAAGTACCCAAGAAACCATTTGCAGTAAGTAGTGCCTTTCAACTTCATGCTACCATTTGCAGTAAGTAGTGCCTTTCAACTTCAAGCCAATACACCCACGCCACCATTTGCAGTAAGTAGTGCCTTTCAACTTCAAACTAAAGCACCCAAGCCACCATTTGCAGTAAGTAGTGCCTTTCAAGTTCAAGCCAAAGCACCCAAGCCACCATTCGCAATAAGTAGTGTCTTTCAACTTCAATCCAAAGCACGCAAGCCACCATGTGCAGTAAGTAGTGCCTTTCAGCTTCAAGCCAAAGCACGCAAGCCACCATTTGCAGTAAGTAGTGCCTTTCAACTTCAATTCAAAGCACCCAAGCAACCATGTGCAGTAAGTAGTGCCTTTCAGCTTCCAGCCAAAGCACTCAAGCCACCATTTGCAGTAAGTAGTGCCTTTCAACTTCAAGCCAAAGCACCCAAAGCTGGAGGTAGGGAAGCTACAATTATACAAGAGACAATGGGGAGTGGTTAGTAGTGGTGAGGTCACTATGTTAAAGGAGCATGCACTGATCTACACGTAGTGCCTTTCAACTTCAAGCAAAGCACCCAAGCCACCATTTGCAGTAAGTAGCGACTTTCAACTTCAGGCCAAAGCACACAAGCCACCATTTGCAGTAAGTAGTGCATTTCAACACTCATGCCACCATTTGCAGTAAGTAGTGCCTTTCAACCTCAAGCCAAAGCACCCAAGCCACCATTTGCAGTAAGTAGTGCCTTTCAACTTGAAGCCAAAGCACCCAAACAACCATTTGCAGTAGGTAGTGCCTTTCAACCTCAAGCCAAAGGACCCGTCACAATTTGCAGTAAGTAGTGCCTTTCAATTTCAAGCAAAAGCACCCAAGCCACCATTTGCAGTAAGTAGTGCCTTTTAACTTCATGCCACCATTTGCAGTAAGTAGTACCTTTCAACTACAAGCCAATACACCAACACCACCATTTGCAGTAAGTAGTGCCTTTCATCTTCAAGCCAAAGCACCCAAGCCACCATTTGCAGTAAGTAGTGACTTTCAACCTCATGCTACCATTTGCAGTAAGTAGTGCCTTTCTACCTCAAGCCAAAGCACCCAAGCCACCATTTGCAGAAAGTAGTGCCTTTCAACTTCAAGCAAAGCACACAAGCCACCATTTGCAGTAAGTAGTGCCTTTCAACTTCAAGCCAAAGGACCCATCACAATTTGCAGTAAGTAGTGCCTTTCAATTTCAAGCAAAAGCACCCAAGCCACCATTTGCAGTAAGTAGTGCCTTTTAACTTCATGTCACCATTTGCAGTAAGTAGTACCTTTCAACTTCAAGCCAATACACCAACACAACCATTTGCAGTAAGTAGTGCCTTTCAATTTCAAGCAAAAGCACCTAAGCCACCATTTGCAGTAAGTAGTGCCTTTTAACTTCATGTCACCATTTGCAGTAAGTAGTACCTTTCAACTTCAAGCCAATACACCAGCACAACCATTTGCAGTAAGTAGTGCCTTTCATCTTCAAGCCAAATCACCCAAGCCACAATTTGCAGTAAGTAGTGCCTTTCTACCTCAAGCCAAAGCACCCAAGCCACCATTTGCAGAAAGTAGTGCCTTTCAACTTCAAGCAAAGCACACAAGCCACCATTTGCAGTAAGTAGTGCCTTTCAACCTCAAGCCAAAGCACCCAAGCCACCATTTGCAGTGAGTAGTGCCTTTCAACTTCAAGCAAAGTACCCAAGCCACCACTTGCAGTAAGAAGCGACTTTCAACTTCAAGCCAAAGAACCTAAGCCACCATTTGCAGTAAGTAGTGCCTTTCAACTTCAAGCCAAAGCACACAAGCCGCCATTTGCAGTAAGTAGTGCATTTCAACACCCACGCCACCATTTTCAGTATGTAGTGCCTTTCAACTTGAAGCCAAAGCACCCAAACAACCATTTGCAGTAGGTAGTGCCTTTCAACTTCAAGCCAAAGGACCCGTCACAATTTGCAGTAAGTAGTGCCTTTCAATTGCAGGCCTAAGCACCCAAGCCACCATTTGCAGTAAGTAGTGCCTTTTAACCTCATGCCACCATTTGCAGTAAGTAGTGCATTTCAACACTCATGCCACCATTTGCAGTAAGTAGTGCCTTTCAACCTCAAGCCAAAGCACCCAAGCCACCATTCGCAGTAAGTAGTGCCTTTCAACTTCAATCCAAAGCACCCACCACCATTAGCAGTAAGTAGTGGCTTTCAACTTCAAGCCAAAGCACCCAAGCCACCATTTGCAGTTAGTGCCTTTCAACTTCAAGCCAAAGCACCCAAGCCACCATGTGCAGTAAGTAGTGCCTTTCAACTTCAAGCAAAACACCCACGCCACCATTTGCAGTATGTAGTGCCTTTCAACTTGAAGCCAAAGCACCCAAACAACCATTTGCAGGCAGTGCCTTTTTACTTCAAACAAATCATATTTTCATTTTCAAATCACATTACGGGTACTCACAGTTGTATAAACATTTGTTCAGTGTTATTCAGAGCTCAGAGAGACATGACCCTTGGCTTCATCCATATTGCAGAGACTGAGTGAGGCACACCACTTCCTCGTTTTATAGTCCCTCCCCCTCCCTCCAGCAGGGGCAGCAGAGAGAATTATGAATTTTTAAAAAACATTAATATCTCTCTGCTTTGTCATCGATGGGAAAAATCCTCCGCACCCGTAAGGCGGAGGTGGGCTCTGAGCGAGGTGGCTAAAAATGACGGCCGTAGGTGGAGGCGTTCTGTTGGAAATCGCAGCACAGTGGGCCAAAAGCGGTCAAGTTCAGAGATTTAGTAATATAGATTATTAGCTAGTATGGTGACCATGGTCAGGGCTGGATTGTTGTCGATATCCAACTGGTCCAATGACTGTAGTTTGTCTATGAGGTTGGCAGTTTCCTATTATCTCTCCCCCATTCCTTTCTTAAGAAGGGGGCTCAGAATTTGCAACCTTCAATCTACAAGAACAATTCCAGATCAGTACAATGTTGTAAGTTTATAATACTGTGTCCATTATCTCTTTAGCCATGTCTTTCAAAACTCTGGAATGTGGACCATGGGGTCTTTGGGATTTATCATCTTATTGTTTCACCAACTAGTAACTTTTCTTTAGTTTTATTTTATTTTATTTTATTGTGTACCGAGGTACAGTGAAAAGCTTGTTTTTGTTGTGTGCTGTGCAATCAGCGGACAAACTGTACATGATTACATCAAGCCGTTCACAGTGTACAGGTACAGGATAAAGGGAATAATGTTTAGTGCAAGATTAAGTCCAGTAAAGTCCGATTAAAGATAGTCCGAGTGTCTCGAATGAGGTCGATGTAAACTAATTTCCTTCAGTTCCTCGCACTCACAAGAGCCTTGGTTTCTTTGGTTTTGTTTTTGCATCTTCTGTTATTTCTCCTTTGCTATTTCCTTATTTCCTTTTATAAAACCTCCCCTCTCTGCAAGCGACCCAGATTTGCCCTGACTTTATCTTTCATTTTTTACACTACAATGGAAACTCTTACATTCCATTTTAAAAAATCTTCCTTGACATCTTACTTTCAAAGTCTACGTTGCTTTTCTTGCTCCCATGTTGCTGAATTCTAAAATGCTACCTGCCCTCAGGCACATTGCTGGTCAAGACAACTTTATGCTGCATCTCTCCTGCATTTAACACTGCCTGCAATTTCTCCAGTCAGTCAGTCGAACATGACTAGGTGTGGCACAGCCGACTATAATTAAATGGTAGACACAAAATGCTGGAGTAAGTCAACGGGATAGTCAGTGAATGCGTGACATTTAGGGGTGAGACTCCATCCAAGGCCCCAACAGTCTTTTCAGGTGAGGCAGAGGATCATAGAAACATAGAAACATAGAAACATAGAAAATAGGTGCAGGAGTAGGCCATTCGGCCCTTCGAGCCTGCACCGCCATTCAATATGATCATGGCTGATCATCCAACTCAGTATCCTGTACCTGCCTTCTCTCCATACCCCCTGATCCCTTTAGCCACAAGGGCCACATCTAACACCCTCTTAAATATAGCCAATGAACTGGCCTCAACTACCTTCTGCGGGAGAGAATTCCAGAGATTCACCACTCTCTGTGTGAAAAAAGTTTTCCTCATCTCGGTCCTAAAAGATTTCCCCTTTATCCTCCTTAAACTGTGACCCCTTGTTCTGGACTTCCCCAACATCGGGAACAATCTTCCTGCATCTAGCCTGTCCAACCCCTTAAGAATTTTGTAAGTTTCTATAAGATCCCCCCTCAATCTTCTAAATTCTAGCGAGTACAAACAGAGTCTATCCAGTCTTTCTTCAGTTTCTTCATCTTCTCCAGCCTCATCTACTGTATCCACTGTCCCAGGTATATCGTATATCGGTGAGACCAAACGCAGGCTCGACAATTGATTCGCTGAACACCTCCACTCAGTCTGCCTAAACCTACCTGCTCTCCCGGTTCCTCAACATTTTATCTCCCCCTCCCATTCCCACATTGACATTTTTGTCCTGGGCCTCCTCCATTGTCAGAGTGAAGTCCAGCGCAAATTGGAGGAACAGCGCCTTATATTTGGGCAGCTTACACCCCAGTGGTATGAATATTGACTTATTTAACCATAACCGTTGCTTTTCCTCTCTCTCCATCCCCTCCCCTTCCCAGTTCTCCGACCAGTCTTACTGTCTCCGACTACATTTTATCTCTGTTTGCTTTGTTGTTACCTTCTCCCAACTAACAATGATCTATTCTACATTTTCCTTGATCTCCATTCCCTTCGTCCTGTTTTCACACCTTATTCTTCCTTATCTATGAACCTCCCACTCCCCTGACATCAGTCTAAAGAAGGGTCTCAAACCGAAACGTCACACATTCCTTCTCCCATCAGAGATGCTGCCTGTCCCCCTGAGTTACTCCAGCATTTTGTGTCTATCTTCGATTTAAACCAGCATCTGCAGTTCCTTCCTACATGTAATTAAATGATAATCTGCACTGCAGTACAAACAATAACATTGCATAAAGGGGATTATTGTGCAAAGTGGTAATGTTAATTTGAGGCACAAGAGACTGCACATGCTGCAATCTTGAGCAATAAGCTAATAATGAGCATAGGCTGCGGGAGGAACTCAGCGGGTCAGGCAGCATGTGTGGAGGGAAATGGACCGATGATGTTGTGGGTCAGGATCCTTCTTCATTCTGATAATCAAAGCTGTTAATTGTCTGCAGAAGGTTCTCATAGAAACATAGAAAATAGGTGCAGGAGTAGGCCATTCGGCCCTTCGAGCCTGCACCACCATTCAATATGATCATGGCTGATCATCCAACTCAGTATCCTGTACCTTCTCGACCCGAACTGTCACCCATTCATCCACTCCAGAGATGCTGTCTGTCCCGTTGAGTTACTCTAGCTTTTTCTGTCTATCTTCTGTTAATTCTTAAATTCGGTTCAACGTGAATGAGAAAATATGGTTTAGTCTGAAACAAAAATGGCACTTAAGGCAGAGTAATTAGCAACAATTCAATTGATGTTACTATAAATAGCAGATAGAATGGCCAACATTTTCTTGGCTGAAGGATGTGAATCATGGTTTGCGAATTAAAGATTTTAAGATTGGACTCAGTTATTCAATTATGGGGACAACTTGCAGAAGGAATGATTTTTGTTGAAAAAGTGCCTTTGTGTAGAACCAGGTTACCAACGTGAGTAATGGTATCTCCGTAGGAATAACAAATACACCCAGCATGTTGTTAATAATGGGGATTCAGGATGAGAAGTACAGTCAGGGAGTGTTATGGAGAGAAATGGACAGGAAGGGTTCCTGCCTGAAACTGTCACGATATTTCCAAATCGACAAGAACAAAGGGGGGACCATTGTGGACTAAATGGAACACTTTGTAACTTGGTCGGTGCCGATACTGTATGTGGCAACTCATGATATACTTGTGTATGCAAAGCAAAGAATCTCACTGTGACAAATCACACATGCGATATAAAGATAGGTAGACAATAGGTGCAGGAAGAGGCCATTCGGCCCTTGGCGCCAGCACTGCCATTCAATGTGATCATGGATGATCATCCACATTCAGTACCCTGTTCTTGCCTTCTCTCCATAACCCTTGATTCTGCTAGCCCTAAGAGCTCTATCTAGCTCTCTTTTGAATGCATCCAGTAAATTCTTCGTTTCTGTCCATTGGTGTCTCCAGGGTGCTATTTCCTATATGGGGGACGCCTGAGCATGTGGGGAGACTTGTGCACAGACAGATCTGGGTCAGGATCCAGTGGCATAGAGTCCAAGATGACCGGAGACCCTTTTCTGTTGCAGCTTTCATTCACTTTCCCAGCCGTTGTGACATTCCACCAAGGTCAGCCATCATCCTCCGCCTATTCCACCGTTGAGGTCTTGGTTGGATTGCTCTTTGTCAGAGACCTCCCCCTCGACCTTACCGCCATGGGTGGCCCTACCAGGAGCATAGCTCCAAACGGCATCGCTCTCAGGATCTCAGGTCCACACAAGTTTCTCCACCACAACTAGGTGGCAATCCAGTAAATGGTAATAATAATTTGTCTGAAGAAGGATTTCGGCCCGAAACGTTGCCTATTTCCTTCGCTCCTTAGATGCTGCTGCACCCGCTGAGTTTCTCCAGCTTTTTTGTGTACCAATGATAATAATGTATCATTCATTCACAGGACTTTTACAAAAAGTGGGTGAATCAAGACAGTGCAAAGGCTCATTTCATGAAGAAGATATCTGCACATTCTGCGGACTATGTCCAGGAAGGCGAAGGTAGTAAGGCCTTGCTGTTTGGAAGTGGCTTTGTGTCCTGTGATTCATTCGCAATGTCTGCTGCCATCGATGACTCGGTGGTGACGGAGCGCGCCCAGTACGGGGTGAGTGTGGAGTTGCACGGATCACTGACCAGGGGCATGATGGTCGTGGACACCCTCGACATCCTGAAGCTCCCACACAAAGCCACCGTCTTCATGGAATGTGACATGGAGAAGTATAAGCAGCAGCTGATTAACGCCCTGAAATGAGATGCAGTACGTCCCACACGGAAGAACATAAAGTGCCAGAGTTACAATTATACACGATACAAACGCTAACGCCAATAAAATTTATGCTTCAATAAAGGGCTATTAATACCTTAAAAATGGGGTATTCAATGCTAACAATAACTCATTCTAATCTTGTTTATAAAAGTGTTTGAAGTCAAACTAAACCAGTTGGAAGATTAACTATTAAATCTGTTATGGAAATTTGATCATCTTTTTTAAGTATGAAATATTTAACCAACCTTTCCAAAGGAAATTCAATGGAAGGTATGGGAAAATTGAATGGTGTTTGCCATTGTTGCTGGATCATTGTGTGCCTATCTTCAGTGTAAACCAGCATCTGCAGTTCATTCCAACACTATTGCGATGCCGCACTGGTTTCCATCCTCATTTCTTGCCACCGTAAATTTAATGAAATCCCTGCCAGTGAAGTCTCCCCATCGCTCTCTGCTCAATAGTCCATGCCCAACATATCCTCCTCTCCGCCCACCACCTCCAGGCTTCAAAGTTCTCTACCTCTGTTGCCTCCTCCAGCCCTGTGACCCGTGAAGGCCGTGCGCTTTAGAAGTCTCTTCCTAAGCCTCTCCACCCCACGCTCTCTTCCCCTGCAGAGAGATTAATGGCATCTCATATCCTGTGTGATTCAGCCTTTAATATGATTCATATGATAAATCCAGCCTATGAATACATATCATTGTTTATTAAGATGTCTAATTGGATTTGGGTTCATTTTGTTGTGATCAGAGATTTCAATTTCAAAGACATGGTTTGACTCGATATTTCAAGCTGTTAACACTCCACAGGAGAACCAATATAAGAAAATAATATGCACTTTATTTGATATGGAGACAATATAACGTCATAGAAATAGGCTTTGCTTTTGCTGAATTTGGTGGGAACCACTGAATTCATATTGTAATGGCTCATAAATACCGTGTGAATCAATAGAAAATAAAGGTCAAATGGAACTAAACTGCTTTCAATGTTTTTAATTTCATCCAGCTGTGAATTGCGTTGATTGTAATGAGGCGGCTCAGTGGTGCAGTGGTAGAGCTGCTGCATTACAGTGCCAGAGTCATGGGTTCGATCCTGACTACGGATGCTGTCTGTACGGACTCTGTACGTTCTGCCCACGACCACATAGGTTTTCTCTGGGTGCTCCAGTTTCCTCCAACATTCCAAAGAAGTACGGGTTTGTAGATCAATTAGTTTCAATAAAATTGTAAATTGTCCCTAGTGTGTAGGATGGAGCTAGTGTTATGGGGTGATTGCTGGTCGGCGTGGATCGGTGGGACTGTTTCCACACTGTATCTCTAGAGTCTAATGTCTAAATCCAACAGTGAATTGTGTTTATCGTAATGTTGTCTACTCTATTGAACTAACTATATTTCAAGAGGAGCTCTGTTCACCAGTTAATGTCGGGGCAGAAGCTGAGAAAATTGAGTTATAGCTTTCAAGTTTTTCCTACTCAAGATGTGGCCCAGCGCTTATTTTCTACCCTATACTCTCTCCATTTATATTCTAACCAGATATTGGAGGGAATGTTTAAGCAGGAACTGCAGATGCTGGAAAATCGAAGGTAGACAAAAATGCTGGAGAAACTCAGCGGGTGAGGCAGTATCTATGGAGTGAAGGAAATAGGCAACGTTTCAGGTCGAGTCCCGTCTTCAAACTGATGTGAGGGTTGGGGGGGGGGGGGGGGGGGGGGGCTGGAAGAAGAAAGTAAGAGGAGGACACAGTGGGCTGAGGGAGAGCTGTGAAGGGGAGGAGAAAGCAGAGACTACCAGAAATTAGAGAAGTCAATGTTCATACTGCCAAGCAGACTGACCAAGCAGACTGACCAAGCAAAATATGAAGTGCTGCTCCTCCAATTTATGGTGGTCCTCACTCTGGCCATGAAGGAGGACCAGGACAGAAAGGTCGGATTCGGAATGGGATGGAGAGTTGAAGTGCTGAGCCACCGGGAGATCAGGTTGGTTAATGCGAATCGAGCGGAGGAGTTGGGCGAAGCAATTGCCAAGCCTCGGCTAGGTCTCACCGATGTAGAGCAGCTGACACCTAGAGCAGCGGATGCAATAGATGAGGTTGGAGGATGTGCAGGTGAATCTCTGCCGCACCTGGAAAGACTGCTTGGTTCCTTGAATGGAGTCAAGGGGGGAGGTAAAGTGACAAGTGTAGCATTTCCTGCGGTTGTTAGGGAAAGAGCCAGGAGAGGGGGTGGTTTAGGTGGGAAGGGACAAATTGACCAGGGAGTAACGGAGGGAGCGATCTCTGCGGAAAACAGACAGGGGAGGAGATGGGAAGATGTGGCCAGTGGTGGGATCCCATTGGAGGTGCCAAAAATGTCGGAGGATTATTTGTTATATGTGACGGCTGGTAGGGTGGAAGGTGAGGACAAGGGGGACTCTGCCCTTGTTACGAGTGGGTGGATGGGTAGTGTGAGCAGAGTCATGGGGTCTAGAAGAGACCTGGTGAGAACCACATCTATAGTTGAAGAGGAGAACCCCCATTCCCAGAAAAATGAGGACATCTCCGATGCCCTGCATCACCTCATCCTGGGTGCAGATGCGGTGTAGACAGAGTCCTTACAGGAAGCAGGGTGGGAAGAAATGTAGTCCAGATAGCCATGGAAGTCAGTGGGTTTATAGTGGATGTTAGTCAGTAGTCTATCACCTGCGATGGAGATAGTGAGGTCAAGAAATGGTGGGGAAATGTCAGAAATGGTCCAGGTGTATTTTTAAGTGCCGGATGGAAGTTAGTGGTGAAATGGATGAAGTCAGTGAGTTGTGTGTGGGTGCAGGAGGTAGCACCAATGCAGTTGTCGATGTAGCGGAGGTAGAGTTTGGGGATGGGACCCTGGTACGCCTCGAACAAATATTGTTCAACGTATTAAAGATATTAGAGGGAAGTTGATTAAAGTTCTAATTTGCTTAAAAAACAGAAAGTTACGTTTGCTTTTTCATGATATTTGAATCTACCATTTTGTAGAATGTCCCTGATAATTACATGAGGCCGTGAGCAGAAGGGAAGGGTTTCCAAACCTGAGGGATACAGCACAGTGGCGCAGCTGGTAGAGTTGCTGCCTCACAGCGCCAGAGACCCAGGTTCGATCCTGACTTCGGGTGCTGTCTTGGTGGAGTCTTCACGTTCTCCCTGTGGACGCATGGGTGCTTCTGTTTCCTGCCATGTCCCAAGACTTGGGGGTTTGTATGTTAATTGCCGTCTAAAAATTGCCCCTTAATGTGTTGGGGAGTGGTTGCAAAAGTGGGATAACATAGAACGGATGGTCTCAATGGGCTGAAGGGCCTGTTTCCATGCTGTATCTCCAAATTAAAAGAATAATTAAAATTAAATTGTGGGATATTGCAAGTGCAGCATCTTGGCAGGAAGTAGGGAGGTTCTTGAAAGAGAATGAATGTTGCAGGATTATGAGAGGACAGGTGGGACAACTAGGATTGCTCCTGCAGAGAGCTATCATACAATTACTGGCCTTAATTGCCCCTTCATGCTTTAACTTTAACCATGGTTTCAAGGGAACTTTACAGTTTAGTGGGGAAAGGATTCGGTTGCACAATATTTTACACTTTGAATGATTGGTGGAACATGTGGCTTGTAAATGTTTAATATTTAACATTTCTGCTGGCATTCCCATAAATGCGATGTGCTGCTGCACGTACGATAGCATGTGCAAGACCAACATAAATAACTGAGCTATTCCCTCCTGAACTTCAACCCATCCTTCAGCCATCCTCTCACTCCAACCCACTGGGCAGAATGAGGTATAAGTTGTTAAGCAGTTTAAAGATTGTGGGTGATTTTTATACCTTGGAACCTGCTATAGGAAGGATGTTGTTAAGCTGGAAAGAATGCAGAGATTTACAAAAATGTTGCCAGGACTCGAGGGCCTGAGCAACAGAGAGAGGTTGAGCAGGCTAGGACATTATGCCTTGAAGTGCAGGAGGCTGAGGGGTGATCTTACAGAGCAGTGATGTGCGTTGAGGTAAATAGCTGGGGAGGCACTGGCTAGTATCAGTGGCCCACCCTCCCTGTATTGATCACTGCTTCTCCCCGGGGAGAGAGAGGGGTGGAGCCGGGGCTGTGTGCATGAACACAGCGACTGGAGGGGCGGGAGCGTTGCCCCAGGACCGTGAGGGAACGACCCACCTCCCCCTCTCCCCCTTCTCCATTCCCCCTCACACCCCCCTCCCCGTCTACCTCTTGCTTCCCCCTCCACCCCTCTACTCCCTCTCCACCCCTCTACTCCCTCTCCACCCCTCTCTCCCCACTCCACCAGGGGTAGATCTACCCAAGCCGATAGTACATTACTCCAGCGTACATTATCCTTAGGCGCGGGGCCCAATTGGGAGCTTTCAACGGCCCAGAGCCTCCGAATCAGCCGCTACAAATCAACGAATCAACCTACCAGTCAGCGCCGCCCGCGGCTGGAAAGTCAGCGCCGCCAGCGGTGGAATCCAGTGCTGCACCGCCGCTGCTGATGCTAGCTAACGTGGAGGGAGTGAGGTAGCGTCAATTACGTGGGCTGAGCCTACGTAATTGACGCTCGCTCTCCCTCCACAGGGCTCAAGACACGCCCCCTCAGTGAGGCAGATGCGATCGCTGCCTCCCCTGGTGCATTTTCATTGCAGTTTTATGATGAGACCAGCGAGCCTAAATTTAATATATTTATATGTGAAATAAGTTACCTGGACTATGGAAGGCGAGGACATGTAAGAAGGGGTTTACACACATTACATTGGTGACGTACAGAGAGATAGTAACAGGCACACGCTTATTGCCTGCGCTCCATCCAGTTTCTGAAGGGTTGCGCAATCAGAGGGGAGACTCAGCTCGTTGCTGCCTCACCTCTCATCCCTCCCTGCATTTGCAGCGAAGCTTCGCAAATTTGGCGATTTTGACTATAAAAAATGATTAAATTCATATAGAAATGACATTTATAACACAGATCAGTGGAAAAATCTTTATATTTATTTTATTTTATTATTATTTTTCTTTACTTTTCTTAACAGCTATTTTCATTTGCTCTGCCTCCCCTGCCTCCCCTGACCGCACGTCCCTGTTACAGAAGTGTATAGGATCATGAGGGGAATAGATTGGGTGAATGCAATCTTCTTCTGCAGTTGTATAGGGCTCTGGTGAGACCACATCTGGAGTATTGTGTACAGTTTTGGTCTCCTAATTTGAGGAAGGACATCCTTGTGATTGAAGCAGTGCAACGTAGATTCACAAGATTGATCCCTGGGATGGCGGGACTGTCATATGAGGAAAGATTGAAAAGACTAGGCTTGTATTCACTGGAGTTTAGAAGGATGAGGGGGTATCTTATAGAAACATATAAGATTATATAAGGACTGAACAAGCTAGATGCAGGAAAAATGTTCCCAATGTTGGGCGAGTCCAGAACCAGGGGCCACAGTCTTAGAATGAAGGGGAGGTCATTTAAGACTGAGGTGAGAAAAAACTTTTTCTCCCAAAGAATTGTGAATTTATGGAATTCCGGTGATCGGCATGGACTCGGTGGGCTAAAACGCCTGTTTCCGCACTGGATCCCTAAAGTCTAAATGGTCGAGTTTCAGGTTAGAGTCAAGTCACAGAATCATACTGGGCAGAAACAGATCTTTTGGCCCTACTCGCCTATGCTGACTAAGACCCATGCTACACTAGTCTGGCTTATCAACATTTGGCACATGTCCATCTAATCCTATCCATTATCTGTCCAAATGTCTTTTAAATGTTATTATACCTGCCTCAACTACCTCCTGTGGCAGCTCGTCCCTCAGGTTCCTATTAAATCTTTCCCCTCTCACCTCAAACCTATGTCCTCTTGATTCCCCTACGATGGGTAAAACATAGAAACATAGAAACTAGGTGCAGGAGGAGGCCATTCGGCCCTTCGAGACAGCACCGCCATTCATTGTGATGATGGCTGATCGTCCCCTATCAATAACCCGTGCCTGCCTTCTCCCCATATCCCTTGACTCTATGAGCCCCTAGAGCTCTATCTAACTCTCTCTTAAATCCATCCAGTGACTTGGCCTCCACTGCCCTCTGTGACAGGGAATTCCAGAAATTCACAACTCTCTGGGTGAAAAAGTTTTTTCTCACCTCAGTCTTAAATGGCCTCCCCTTTATTCTAAGACTGTGGCCCCTGGTTCTGGACTTGCCCAACATTGGGAAAATTTTTCCTGCATCTAGCTTGTCCAGTCCTTTTATAATTTTATATGTTTATTAACTTTCTGGTGCCTTTCCCCACAGTGCAAATTTTTGATTCTGCTGTGGGGGACGTTTGTGTTGAACTCTACAATGTGTTGTGTCCATTTTATTCATTTTTAAAAACTTTTTCTATGGTTTGTATGGAAACTTATTATTTAATTTATGTAAAGCACTTTGGTGTCAATGCGAGTTGACTTAAAACGTCCTATATAAATAAAACTTACTTACTTACAAGAGAGAATGTTAACCATCCACCATCTGCAGGATGGAAGAGGAATTAAATCAACTTCAATTCAATCAACAGGGCAGCACGAAGGCGCAGCGGTAGAGTTGCTGCCGTTACAGCGCTTGCAGCACCAGAGACGCGGGTTCGATCCCAACTACGGGTGCTGTCTGTACAGAATTTGTACCTTCTCCCCAAGATCGCGTGGGTTTTCTCCGAGATCTTGGGTTTCCTCCTTCAGTCCAAAGTCGTACAGGGTTTACAGGTTAATTGGCTGGGGTTATATCCTTGGTATAAGTGTAAATTGTCCCTAGTGTGTGTAGCTTAGTGTTAATGATCGAGGATCGCTGGTCGGCACGGACTCGTTGGGCCGAGGGGCCTGTTTCCTCGCTATATCTTTTAAAACAAAATAAACTACTGCTCATAACTCCGTACTGAACTAAGTTGGGATCTTGAGTGAAGACATGATTACATTTGGGGGTGATATGATCAATAACACAACCCATGGAAGAAGAGAGACAACTTGATTAGGATACAAGAGGATAACTGTGGATGGAGACATTCACTACCCTTAGAGGAGAAAATGAGCAGTGGAAGAGAAGACAAAGGAAATAAACAAAAAAAGGCACAAAGTTTTGGAGTAACTCAGCAGATCTGTAGGAATCTCTGGATTTCAGGAATGTACCCTTGTTCAGTGAGTGTGGGGGGAAGGGGGGGGTAGCTGGAAGAGAGGAGGCGTAGGACAAAACCGGGCAGATAATAGGTTGATACAGTTATACAGGTGAGGGGAGGTGCTGATGGACAGATGGTGGACAAAGGCCAGAGAGGAAAAGACAGAAGGTGTGAGACAAGAGGATTGAAGAGTTGTGAATTGTGAAGCTAGAGGAAGGAGTGTATGTGGAGAGGGGGAGAGGAGTAATAGGTGCAAACATATACACTTTGCTAATTCAGTTAAAAGGCTGATGTTGCTATTTTTCCTATTAACCTCTATCACTATTTCAGAGCGGACATCATAAGGTGACTAAACTTCTCCATATCACATTTTGCCACAATAAAAGCTCAATGTTGTTTTTTCAGTAGGTTCGATGTGCCCAGGACCATCATCCCTCTGGTTATTGACCCTTGTAACTCCACGCTCACTCCCACCTGGATGTGCTCAGTAACAACACTCTCGTCAATAGCCGTGGCCATTGCATAAGAATCGCAGGAGATAAAACCCGGTACAAAATACAATTCTCTGTTGCCTTGCTTGTTCTTGGAAAATGTTTCGCTGTGTGCCGTTATCTTCCTCATGAAGCAAGCTTTCTCTGTGCCTTGATGTATCCACTCCCTGAAGAGCACCTGGCAAATTACAGGAAAGAAATGTCATCACTTCCATCCTTAAATAGAAGGAAGATACAAACATCTGGATTAACTCAGTGGGTCAAGCAACATCTCTGGAGAAAAGGAATAGGTGATGTTTTGGGTTGGGACCCTTCTTCAGACTGATGTGGGGGGAGGGGCAGTAAAAAGAAAGGCGGAGACAGTAGGATTAGAAGGAGAGCTGGGAAGGGGGAGAGGGAGGTGGAGAAGACAAGGCCTATCTAAAATTAGAAAAGTCAATGTTGATACCGCTGGGGTGTAGACTACCCAAGCGAAATACCCAAGCTTGTCTCCTCACTACATTTACTGCTGGCTCCAGTCGCAAATCTGAGTTTTCGAGTGATCTGTGCAAGGCATTCATTGATGCTGGAATTCCACTGTGGAAATTGGAAAACAAATCTCTCAGAGGTTTTTTAGAGAAATGCACAGAGGAACATACCAAGCGATTCATCATTACAGAAAAATGATGTTGACAGCAACTTCAACATTGTTGTGCAGAAAATTAGAGATGAAGTTGCATGCAACAAAATATGGATCTCAATAGACGAGTCAACCGATGCTGTGGGGAGATATGTTGCCAATGTGGTCATCGGTACACTGGAGACAGGTCAACCATCAAAGGAGTATTTGTTGACATCGGAAGTATTGGAGAAGTGTAACAGCTCAACTATTGCTCAGTTGTTTACATCTTCACTTGCTGTACTTTGGCCAGAAGGTATAAAACACGAGTATGTTCTTCTGTTTGTGACTGATGCAGCTCCGTACATGAAAAAAGCTGCTCGTGCTTTTAAAGTTGTATTCACCAAAGTGTTGCATTTGACATGCTTAGCTCAAGGACTTCATAGAATTGCCAAGCACATATTAGCTTGTTTCCTAATGTTGATCGCATAGTTTCCAATGTCAAAAAAATCATCCTCAATCCACCGTCACGTGTGCAGTTGTTCAAGGAAATGGCACCCGAGATTCCGCTACCTCCTCAGCTCGTTTTGACTAGGTGGGGTACATGGTTCTCTGCTGTACTCTTCTATGCTGCAAATTTTGAAAAGATAAAATAAATCATCAACTGTTTTGAAGAAGAAGAATCTGCTGCAGTCAGGATCGTCAGTGAAATCATGCAGAAAAAGTCCCTCCACCACGATCTTGTGTTTATTGCTTCCAATATTGCAAACTTCCCACAAGCTATCACTGCCCGTGAGAAACGTGGTGAAACATTAGTGAATAACTTTCAGGTTTTCAACAAAGTAACTGACGATATTCGTAAAGTTCCTGACGATGTAGGTAAAGACATACAAGGTAAATGTGAGAGATTGATTTTAGCTAACAAAAATCTGGAAGAAATACAAAACAGCTAAAGTTTTCAAAGATAGTTGTAATGCACAAGATATCGACATGAATATAGAGTCTGTAGCTTGTTTTGGGTATGCACCAGTGACCTCAGCTGGGGTAGAAAGAAGTTTTTCACAACTGAAGCATATTCTGTCTGACAGATGGCATAGTTTAACACCAGATAATTTGAAAAATATGCTAGTAATTATGTGCAACCAGGCAACTTTGGTCATTTAATGTAGTATACCTTTATATTATAAATTTTAACCATATTTTGGTGGTGGAAATACATGCCTTTATGCCTTTTTTTGCCAATAAATGCCTTTTTGTGTCCTTTTCGTAATTTTATTATGCCTTTTCGCCTGCATAATTCAGTTTTTTGGTGCCTAAACATCCTGGCTCGAGTCATCAGGATATCAGTAACATAGTCTTCATTTGTTATGCAACTGTTCAGACAAGCATCAACCTGTAGATTATGTGACACGTTTCATGGGAAAATTATTTGAAAGTGGCAATAAAGAAAGGCACACCCTAACTGTGAGACGGGATCAAACCAATGGGTCTGTGTGGGTTGCCAAGAAGCAGAGGTGGTGGTGGTAATGGAGGAAGTTGCAGAGAGCAGACACTGGGTCTGACATTTCACCCACTGACAATGGGGAGTGAGCGGGCAATGAGAAAAGCCAAAAGTAGACACTAATTGCTGGAATAACTCAGCGGGTCAGGTGGCTTCTCTGGAGAAAAAGGATAGGTGACGTTTCTGGTCGGGACCCTTCGTATGACGGGGTGGAGGTTGGGATGAAGAGCTGGAGGCGAGGAAAGACCAGGAGCAATCAAGTCCAGGCACAAATGACGTCAGGCAGGGTGGTGCCCTAGTGGGCCCATTGTTGGCTAGGGGAGGTGTGAACACAGGAGGGATACGAGGAACTGAGGAACTGGTTAAACAACCAGGAGGGAGTAAAGGGGCAAAATGTGAGAGGGGGGGGGGGGGAGGAGGGGAGTGTAGGTAGAAGTTACTTAAAATTAAATGGGAACGTCACCTATCCTTTTTCCCCAGAGTTGCTGCCTGATCCGCTGAGTTATCCCAGCACTAGCTAACCGCATACCACAAGATGGCATGGTGGAAACCCGGCATGGATCATGAATCGGGTTGGCAATAGTAAAGTACCTTTGGTAAAACCAGGCACGGATCTAATCTAATTCTCCTTCTTTGGATTTTGCCCTATGAACTATAAACTATACATGCATATGTATCATCCGTCCGTCCGTCCGTCCGTCCGTCCTTCCATCCATCCATCCATCCATCCATCCATCCATCCATCCATCCATCCATCCATCCATCCATCTATCTATCTATCTATCTATCATCTTGCACTCTTCTGGTTTGCACGGTTTTTTTATTTGCGCAAAAACAGTACGTGATAGCAATCTGATTTTTTGCCTGCTTACTCACCGTTCACGTGTGCTGCGAGTGCAACAAGTTTTGTTCTGATCGATGGTATATTGTAAAGGTTATTAAGGTTTAAAAATCGTAAAAAACGGGCATGTGCAGATTGCTGACAGTCACCGCCACGCAGATTGGTCTCCTCTCCTGTCAGTCAGGAAGGGACATCACCGGGGCGGACAGATTGGCCGCGTCCACTGTCGGGGCCTGGACTGGATCCCAGGCGGCGGCTGAGCTGAGGGCTGAAGTCGTGCCCAAGTCAAGGTGTGCCAGCGGCTGGTGGGCCGCCCGGCCTCCGCCATCCTCCAGCACAGCCTCCGCTTCCTGCTCTGTGGGCAGCTCTGGCTTGGCCGCCCGCCAACCACACCCCGTTCCAGGCACAGCAAGCCCGTCTCCGTCGAGGGCCAGGTCCTTGAGTGCTTCAGCCACCAACAGCCAGGGCCAGGCGGAGTACGAGAACCAGGCCAAGTTCCAGACCCTGGCTCTGCTCCATGACCTAGGTAGGTGCTGGGCCAGGGAATGGGAGGAGGATGAGGGAAATGTGGAGGAGGGAGATGGGGTGGAAGACAGAGATGGGGGGGGGCGACATCGCCGAACCCCGCTGTCTACCTGCTGTTGAGGGACACCGCAGGACCTGGGACGGGAGCGCTCCAACCAGGGGCGGAAATCGCTATCAAAACATAGGGGGGGGGGGCACAATTCCTTGGTGCCCCCCCAGACACAGACACACACAAGGCTTCAGCCATGGGCCCTGTGGACGGTAACATCGGGAGCTGACCTGGCTATAAACTGCAGCAAGGCAGAGGAGGACAACTTAATGTAAAATATGATAGAGTAACACCAGTTAGAGTCCGAAAAGTCACATTTACTCATAGTCTTTGTATCTGGGTTTCAGCTTGCAGAACCGTCCTGCACGCGTCCGGTATAGGCCTTCTGTGGTACTCTTTATGGTGATGCCACCACAGGCACAACCTTCACAGGCAACTTCTTCATGAGCGATTTCTCGAGTGGCACAGGTTTCACGGGGAATTTCTCGACGGGCAGCTTTACAGGTGCTTTCTCCACCGGCACCGATCTGATCGAGTGTTTACAGAACATGTTGCAGAATGTTTATCAATAGTGACTGAAGCAAACTGAGGGGTTCCTGTTTGTCCAATTAGCAGATTTGGCAATCTGCCAAGACCTGTTTAAATCCATGGAGCAAGATGAAGCAGGTAAGGCAGGCGAAGGAGCACCACCAGAGGTAGCCATGGAATCTTCAACAAGTAAGCCAGAAAAGTGGAGAGATAAAGCAGGTCAGATAATGGAAACGAAGAATCGAGTAACCATGTTACCAGATCTGGTGGCTTTCTTAGAAAGGGAAGTACGGTTCATGTCAGATCCACGCCACGGAAGTATTCAAGATCATAAACCAAATGCAACTGTCAAAGGTTCTACCTTTACTAAAACAAAAGGAAGGCCAGGATCTAAGTGAGGCAGTTTTGATACCTCTATGATACCTGTGGAAATGACAGGTGGAATGAAAGGAGATGTATCTACTATCAAGCAAAAAGGATTTTGTTTGTTATGTGATGAAGTTGGTCACAGCATAAGGTGGTGTCAAAGATTCAAGGGAAGGAATATAAAGAAAAGATGGATTTCTTAAAGGAGAAGGGAGTCTGTTTTGGATGTTTGATAAAAGGACACATGGTTAAAGACTGTGAGAATCCTATAACTTGTGATAAGTGCAAGCAAGAACATCCTGAAGCATTTCACACTGTAACGAAGAAGCCGGAGCAAATAGAACAGAAGGAGAAGTGGGCTACTAGTGATGCTGTCACCTCACCTCAGATAACTGCTCATATTGGGGCCGGTGTAGAAACCTGTATCTTCTCTAACTTACCAGTTCAGGTAAGGAATAGCAAGGCGAATACACTGTTGCAAACATATGCATTTTTGGATCATAGAAGTTCGGCTTCCTTTTGTACAGAAAGCTTGATGAGAAGGCTGGACATAACAGGAGGAGAGGTTAAGATTCTATTGAGTATCATGAATGAGGAGAAATCCTGCGATAGTCATTACATTACAAGTATGGAAATATCTCATCTGGATGAAGACAATTTTATACCAATACTAGACTAAGTGGGACCCGTTGGGTCCCAGCATCACAGGGGAGGGCTGGTCACCAACGCAATATTCCACCTCTCCACCAATTCCAATATTGCTTGCCAGTGGGGGGGTGGGGGGGGGAATTTCTGTTGCGCTAGTATGGGTGTTGCGGGCCGAAGGTACTGGTTTCCAGAGGGCTAGTATAGACATTGTGGGCCGAATGGATTCTTGGGCTGGCAGTCAAATGTTGCAATGATTTTAAAAGCCAAGGCAAACAATTTGGCTGCAGCCACCCGACAACCAAAATTCATTTTGTGAACACAAACTTTGTTAAAAAGGCGAGGCAAACAATTGAGCAGCAGCCACCCGACAACCAAAATTCATTTTGTGAACACAAACGTTTTTTAAACAGGGGAGGCAAACAATTGAGCAGCAGCCACCTGACAACCAAAATTCATTTTGTGAACACAAACTTTTTAAAAAAGGTGAGGCAAACAATTGGGAGCTGATGGGAAGTGGCTGTAAAAGGACAGCGCCGCTGAGGAGGGTTCCTTTCAAAGCATGTGGGGAGTCTGGCCCGGGGTAAAGTTGCGGGGAGGGCAGGAGCGTTGAGAAGGAGAGGGCCTGGGATCATGCCAGCAACTCACTTGCCGTGATGCTCTGGGCGCGGAGCCACCGCATTGTGGCCAGAGAGGGAAGCAGCTCGGGTGGCTGCGAGTGGCCGCCGGGACCGGGACAGCGGAACCAGCCGCCTCCTCAGTGCCTTCTGCCAGTCGGCTCACCTCTAGCAGTGCTCTCCGGCTGAAAACCTCTCTCCTGCCGCTCGCCGGCCTCACTCATCTCAGCCGCTTCCCGCAAATCCTTAAATTCCGACAGCGCGATCAAGGGACCAATTGAGGTTACTCGGCTGTCGGAATGTAAGGATTTGCGGGAAGCGGCTGACATGAGTGAGGCAGGCGAGCCTCACTCATGTCAGGAAGATGTTTCATGCTATCAGAACTTTGGACTTTTGTGTTTTGGACTATATACTGGGTATCATGCCTGATGTTAAGGGTTTGGTGAGCACGGTACAACTTCAGACTAAGAACAATGTTTTAATAAGACCAATAACCAAGTTATGCTTGCTTCTAGAAGGCGAAGGTAAATATGGAAGAATCGCTAAAGAAGTCTGAATGCGGATATATAATGCATGCTATTTTTTGTTTTTGATATATGTTAAATCTTTATAGCTACTTTTTTGATGTCTATTAACAATAGCCTCGTTATATTCTCAGAACAATTAGGGGCCGGTATGTAGTAGCCTGTAACCATTTAGCTTAACTCAGTATGTTATAACAATAACCAGCTACCTTTAAATTTTGTCAGCCTGTAATTATGTGGGTGTGATTTATTATGTAGTCAGAGGCGTGTTTGAGGCTGGGACTCTCACGCAAAAGTGCTAGTAGTTTTTAGTTTTAGTTTTGCAGAAACATGGGGGAGATGGCACAGCTCTCGACCATGCACAAATTTGACTACGAGTATGATCAAAATGTACTTAAAGAAGAAGAAAATTGGATGAATATCTTACTGTTGTTACTACGACAACAAAACTATTAATTAAGAGACTGTGTTTTGAAGATTTATCTATGGACTGCTTTGAATGTCTCGTGGAGAGCTCGTGGATGCGTTTCGATTCTTAACTCCTTACCCCAGCCTTCAATCATAGTGGCTAGAGGAAAGATTCCTTGAACGATATAATAATCTGCCGCCACATATGGAGGGAGAGGGGGAGAGAAGAAATAGGTGCAAACATATACATAGAAACATAGAAACATAGAAAATAGGTGCAGGAGTAGGCCATTCGGCCCTTCGGCCCTTCGAGCCTGCACCGCCATTCAATATGATCATGACTGATCATCCAACTCAGTATCCTGTATCTGCCTTCTCTCCATACCCCCTGATCCCTTTAGCCACAAGGACCACATCTAACTCCCTCTTAAATATAGCCAATGAACTGGCCTCAACTACCTTCTGTGGCAGAGAATTCCAGAGATTCACCACTCTCTGTGTGAAAAATGTTTTCCTCATCTCGGTCCTAAAAGATTTCCCCCTTATCCTTAAACTGTGACCCCTTGTTCTGGACTTCCCCAACATCAGGAACAATCTTCCTGCATCTGGCCTGTCCAACCCCTTAAGAATTTTGTAAGTTTCTATAAGATCCCCCCTCAATCTTCTAAATTCTAGCGAGTACAAGCCGAGTCTATCCAGTCTTTCTTCATATGAAAGTCCTGACATCCCAGACATACATTTTGCTAATTCAGTTAGAAGGCTGATGTTGCTATAGTTACTATTAACCTCTATCACTATTTCAGAGCGGACATCATAAGGTGACTAAACTTCTCCATATCACATTTTGCCGCGATAAAAGCTCGGTTGTTTTTTCAGTAGGTTCGAACTGTCCAGGACCATCATACCTCTGGTTAGTGACCCCTGTAACTCCACGCTCACTCCCACCTGGATGTGCTCAGTAACAACACTCTCGTCAATAGCCGTGGCCATTGCATAAGAATCGCAGGAGATAAAACCCGGTACAAAATACAACTCTCTATGGCCTTGCTTGTTCTTAGAAAATGTTTCACTGTGTGCTGTTATCTTCCTCATGAAACAAGCTTTCTCTGTGCCTTGATGTATCCACTTCTCGAATAAAACCTGGCAAATTACAGGAAAGAAATTTCATCACTTCCATTCCAGGCACGGAAATCACTGTCAAAACATGGGGGGGGACACAATTTCTTGGCGGCCGTGCGCGTGAATGCGCACACACGTGAGGTTTTAGCCGTGGGCCCTATGGCCGGTAACATCGGCGACTGACCTGGTTGGTCACCGACTCCGAACTCCGGCAACAGCAGGTTCGTCCACCCTGAATCGTGGGGCTTCAATCGGCCCGTTCGCAGGGTCTTTCATCGTCCGCCGGGGGCTTCAACATCTGGGATTTGGGTTCCGGACAAAGTGGGAAGAAAACAACAAAAATGTGTTATTTTCTTCCCATTTTGTCAAGAGCCCAAATCCCAGATCCCACCATGTCTCCCGCAGAATGTCTCTGGGATGAGGACCCACACTATCTGTAACTTCCATCGACCCTCTCTGCTAACCTAAACACAAGTTCCACTATCCGCTCTTTGGGGGCACTCCTCCACTCCAATGGCCAGAGGGTCAGCAGGAGAAACAGTGAGGCAGAGGAACGGGACGGTTCACAACTGCTCACTAACATCTCATCAGTGGACCTGCATCTTTTGAGATGCAGATCTGCACCCAGTACCCCACTCCCAGTGAAAGACCAACTTCTGGGGCAACACAAAGTGGAAAGACACCCAGAAATAAAAAGACTTAAAATCCATTGTCTCGGCAATAAATATTTTAAGCCTTCAGGGAGAGGTGAGGTTGTGTGTCATCAGGATATCAGTAACACAGTCTTAAATTAACTTGTTATTCAATTGTTCAGACAAGCATCAACCTGTAGATTATGTGACACCTTTCATGGGAAAATTATTTGAAAGAGAAATCACAGACAATAGAGAAAGGCACAAACTGACTGAGAGACGGGATCAAACCAATGGGTCTGTGTGGGTCGCCAAGGAGCAGATGTGGTGGTGGTAATGGAGGAAGTTGCAGAGAGCAAGCACTGGGTCTGACATTTCACCCACTGGCAATGGGGAGTGAGCGGGCAATGAGAAAAGCCAAAAGTAGACACTAAGTGCCGGAGTAACTCAGCGGGTCAGGTGGCGTCTCAGGAGAAAAATGATAGGTGCCGTTTTGGGTCGAGACCCTTTTTATGATGGGGGTGAGGGTGCGGATGAAGAGCTGGAGAAAAGACCAGGAGCAATCTAGGCCAGCCACAAATGACCACAGGCAGGGTGATGCCCTAGTGAGTCCATTGTTGACTCGGGGAGGTGTGAACACATGAGGGATACAATGTGGAGAACTGAGAAACTGGTTAAACAACTCGGAGGGAGTAAGAGGGCAAAAGGTGAGGGGGGAGGGGTGGGGGGAAGGGGGGTGTAAGGCAGCAACTCTAGCCCTGCTGTGCCACTGTGCCACCCTTTGCCGATCTGTAGACCGTATAGTCACCCATGCTCTGATTTAGAGCCATGCAGTCATAAAGCATGGAAACAGACCACTTAGCCCAACTTCCCATGGTGACCATGTTGCCCCATCTACACTAGTCCCACTGGCCCACTTTGGGACCATACCCCTCTGAACCTTTCCTATCCATGTCCCTGTCCAAATGTCTTTTCATTTTTCCTTCCAGGATTCTGAGGGAAAAAGACGTAAATATCCACTTAAATGAAGAATCGCCATGACAAATGTAACGTAGACTGTGTCCAGATTAACCAATGCAACATGCCAATGCAACATGCCAAAGAAGGGTTCCGACCCAAATCGTCACCTATTCCATTTCTCCAGAGATGCTGCCTGTCCCGCTGATTCACTCCAGCATTTTGTGTCTATATCTGTACATGTTTGGTCTCTCTGGGCTGAGAAACCTCAGCAGGAGGAGAACAGATGAGATGGAGCCAGACTTTGCAACAGCAATGTAACACTTAGCACATTTAGAAAAAAACTTTCTAGAGAAGAGATGAGGAGGAATCTCGTTAGTCAGAGGGTGGCGAATCTGTGGAATTCATTACCACCGATTGCTGTGGAGGCTCAGTCATTAGATATTTTTAAAGCGGAGATTGACAGATTCTTGATTAATAAGGGTGTCAGGGGTTATTTGGAGAAGGCAGGAGAATGGGATTGAGAAGGAAAGACAGATCAGTAATGATTGAATGGTGGCGTAGACTTGATGGGCCGAATGGCCTAATTCTGCTCCATGAACATTAACCTTTGCTCCCATATAATGTCAAATAATAATTGCTAATTTATAAATAAATATATGATCTAGAAAGTTAAATACACAGGAATTATCTGCCCTTGATTTTGACAAAATGTCAGCAGAGGAGGAATTAAATATTTTAAACTTTTTGATATTGCTTGATTAAGCTGCTGTGTAAATGGCAACATGTTTGTATTCTTAAGACCTGTGAAACAAATATTAGAAACATAGAAAATAGGTGCAGGAGGCCATCTGGCCCTTCTAACCCATGCCGCCATACATTGTGATCATGGCTGATCGTCCCCAATCAATAACCCGTGCCTGCCTTCTCCCCACATTCCTTGACTCCACTAGCCCCTAGAGCTTTATCTAACTCTCTCTTAAATCCATCCAGTGATTTGGCCTCCACTGCCCTCTGTGGCAGGGAATTCCACTATTTCACAACTCTCTGGGTGAAAATGTTTTTTCTCACCTCAGTCTTAAATGACCTCCCCTTTATTCTAAGACTGTGGCCCCTGGTTCTGGATTCGCCCAACATTGGGAACACTTTTCCTGCATCTAGCTTGTCCAGTATTTTTATAACTTTATATGTTTCCATAAGAGACCCCCTCATCCTTCTAAACTCTAGTGAATACAAGCCTAGTCTTTTCAATCTTTCCTCATATGACAGTCCCGCCATCCCAGGGATCAATCTCGTGAACCTACGCTGCACTGCCTCAATCACAAGGATGTCCTTCCTCAAATTAGGAGACCAAATCTGTACGCAATACTCCAGATGTGGTCTTACCAGAGCCCTATACAACTGCAGAAGAACCTCTTTACTCCTATACTGAAATCATCTTGTTATGAACTAGTACATTAATAATGCCAGCCTCTCGTATTACTGACAAACTCAAAAGTCTTGCAGAATGAGGAGGGACCTCATTGAAACATACAGAATAGTGAAAAGCTTGGATAGTGTGGATGTGGAGAGGATTTCCATTAATGGGAGAGTCTATGGCTGGAGGTGCGAGCCTCAGAATTTAAGGATGTTCCTTTAGGAAGGAGATGAGGAGTAATAAGCCAGTTAATTCTGCCTTTTACTCTCATTTCACTTTAACCTTTCACTTTCAGAGGTTTACTATGAACTTTTAATTTCCCTAGTTTTATACATTTGTCACGACGTTCTCATATCCAGCCAAGATATGTCGTTTAACTCCTTGTGGTTTCCGCCTGCTTTGAAAGAATCGATCAGACTTTTTCCCCCTACATGTTTTTATTTTTCCCAGATGGAGAGAGGGGAGATGGCTGCAGAGGGTAAATTTTTTAATTTAACCTTTATTTAACCAGGAGAAGTCTCATTGAGATTAAAAATCTCTTTTACAAGAGAGTCCTGGCCAAGACAGGCAGCAGCACAGTTCCACAGTTACAGACAATAATTTAAAAAAAACAACAGAGAACATATAAGTAGAGTCACAGTCAGAACATCATCAAACAAAGCATGTACAGACAGAAGAGCCCGCTTCAACATCATTAAGAAGGGATTTAAATCTGTTTATAGAAACCAGCTCCTTAAGTTTCAGTTCATTCTGCAGCTGGTTCCATGCGAAGGGAGCAGCATAACTAAATGCCCTTTTCCTCAGTTCAGTACGGACTTTAGGTACAGTTAGTAAGAACAAGTCCTCAGAGCGGAGCTAATAAGTTCCTGTGCTTTTTCGAATTACATACTTCTGCAGGTATGAAGGAAGAACACCGAGGATAGTCTTATAAATAAGGATATGCCAATGATGGAGTCTGCGGGTGGACAGGGCAAACCATCCAACTTGAGCATACAAAGTGCAGTGGTGCGTGAGGGTTTTAAAATTAGTAACAAATCTCAGTGCTCCGTGATAGACCGTGTCCAAAGACTGTAGGCATTTTGAAGATGCATTCATATATAAAACATCACCATAGTCCAACACAGACATAAACGTTGCAGCAACAAGTCTTTTTTTGGCTTCAAAAGAAAAACAAGATTTGTTTCTAAAGTAAAAACCTAATTTTATCTTTAGTTTTTTCATAAGTTGCTGGATATGAGGTTTAAAAGAAAGAGAATCGTCAATTATAATTCCCAGATATTTATATTGAGACACAGATTCAACCACAGAGCCCTGCAAAGTGGTGATAGGAGGGAGGTCCGTGGGCTTTGATTTAGCTTTAGTGAACAGCATGAGCTTTGTCTTGTCAGCATTTAAAACAAGTTTTAAATCACACAGGTTACGTTGCACAGTGTTAAAAGCAGTTTGGAGCTGACAGAGAGCCTGATTTGGGGTAGACGCAGAGCAATATATCACTGTGTCGTCAGCATAAAAGTGAAAATTTGCGTTCGGAGCTTTATGATCTAGACTATTAATATAAATAGTAAATAATAAAGGTCCTAGAACCGATCCCTGTGGCACACCCTTGGATACATTAAGAGAGCTAGAAGTAATACCTTCTGCTCGCACACACTGGGATCTGCCTGATAGATAGTTTTTAAACCAACAGACAGCTTGATCAGACAAACCGATGCTGGAGTAAATGGGTGAGGACGGACACTTGGAAGGCCAGCGAGAAAACCGGTCTCATTTTTGCTTCATGAGCAATTACCCATGTCTATTATTGATGGTTCCCACTCCTGTCCACATTCTTTTATAGTGTTATATCAGTTCCCAGTACACTTTACCTTTCTCACCTCAGTTCTTGGTGTGAGGCAATTCCTTTCTGCAGAAACATTAAGTGCTTCAGAACATTCCTTCTTACAACCCAGCAGTATGAATATTGCTCTAACTTCAAGTAACCCTTGCTTTCCCTCTCCCTCACCTCTCCTCCACCCAAGTTATACTAGCTTCAATGTCGTCTTGTTGAGTATTATTGTATGTTACTGGTTTTCACCTAATCCACAAAACTAGCAATGACCTGTTTCTTTTATTATCCTTACATTTTGTATATCTTTCATTTATTTGTTCCATATCTGTCTATAACAACGTCTATATCTCTCATTCCCTTTCCCCTGACTCTCTGTTTGCTGTTTTTTTTCCTTTTTCCTTCCGCCCACAATATTTAATATGTAAAAGAACATGTGATTCTGTTCCATCCTGTTTGTAGTTTGTTTGGTTGTTTGTTTGTTTGTCTTTTTGCACAAAGTCCGCGAGCATTGCCACTTTTCATTTCACTGCACATCTCGTATGTGCATGTGACGAATAAACTTGACTTGACTCAGTCTGAAGAAGGGTCTCATCCAGAGATGCTGTCTGACCCACTGAGTTACTCCAGCTTTTTGTGTCTATCTTCGGTTTAAACCAGCATCTGCAGTTCCTTCCTACAAATTCCTTCTTGTGTTCCTCTGCAACCTTATGTTTAAACTGCAGGGATTCCTGTTCTTGTGTTTTATTTCAGGCTTGGTTTCACTCTTGCACCGGAAAATTGTGCTTGTGTCCTTCTTTGGATTTTGCAGAAAGTCAATTTCAGGTTCAGTACTCATTCCTTCAAAGGGTGTCATCTCCCTCAGCTCATTGACCAGAGCTGTCTTGTCACGTTGAACATGGTCAGTCACAAGTTTAAAGGAGATTACTGAAGACATATCATTTTCAGACCTAATGCAATTGACCTCTATTGAATTAACTGTTGTAATTTAATTTTATAAAAAGACATCAGTTCTTAAATTCATATCAGATTGAGAAGCTGAAAGACTCAATCACTGGGACTTTACCCGTAGCACTCCTGATCATTTTTATACAGCTGGCCCTTTGAGCGACCTTTTTCCCTGTCGGGTCTCCGTTGTCTTTGGGGCCTAGCGCCGTGGAGCGGCCTCCAGCCGGAACGACCTAGGAGCTCTGGTCGCGGAGCCTGCGGACTCACCATCGTGGGGCTGGCCGGCTTCGGAGCGTAGGTGGTGAGCGGTGGGTAAAATATTGTATATTATTGTATTGTATCAACTGATAGGATGATGTCCGGGAGACTGACCCCAACTTTCTCCCTGGAGGATCTCAGCAACCTCAAATGCATCTGCATCAGTTTCACTATGTTTTATCTTGCTGCTGAATATCCTTTAATTGACCCCATCCATTCCTAATTCCCGGCACAACCATACACACAGAAAATAACTTTTGCGCAAAGGGTAGTGGGTGTGTGGAACGAGCTACCAGAGGAGGTAGTTGAGGCAGGGACCTCCGCAATCTTTAAAAAAACAATTAGACAGGTACATGGGTAGGACAGGTTTGGAGGGATATGGAACAAGTGCAGGCAGGTGGGACTAGTGTAGCAGGGGCATGTTGGGCGGTGTGGACAAGTTGGGCCGAAGGGCCTGTTTCCACACTGTATTACTCTATGACTCCTTAGCATCTACCATTTTCTGTAGAACATTACCTTTAAAAATCCATACTATTTCTCTCAAATTATCTGTCTTTCCCTCCCCCAGGTCACTAATCGTTAAAGATGTTAGAAACGGGAATAGTCCCCGAGGATTGGCGTACTGCGCATGTTGTTCCATTGTTGAAAAAGGGTTCTAAGAGTAAACCTAACAATTATAGACCTGTTAGTTTGACTTCAGTGGTGGGCAAATTAATGGAAAGGATACTTAGAGATAATATATATAAGCATCTGGATATACAGGGTCTGATTAGGAACAGTCAACATGGATTTGTGCCTGGAAGGTCATGTTTGACTAATCTTCTTGAATTTTTTGAAGAGGTTACTCGGGAAATTGACGAGGGTAAAGCAGTGGATGTTGTATATATGGACTTCAGTAAGGCCTTTGACAAGGTTCCTCATGGAAGGTTGGTTAAGAAGGTTCAATTGTTGGGTATTAATGGTGGAGTAGCAAGATGGATTCAACAGTGGCTGAATGGGAGATGCCAGAGAGTAATGGTGGATGGTTGTTTGTCAGGATGGAGGCCAGTGACTAGTGGGGTGCCACAGGGATCTGTGTTGGGTCCACTGTTGTTTGTCATGTACATCAATGATCTGGATGATGGTGTGGTAAATTGGATTAGTAAGTATGCAGATGATACTAAGATAGGCGGTGTTGTGGATAATGAAGTAGATTTTCAAAGTCTACAGAGAGATTTAGGCCATTTGGAAGAGTGGGCTGAAAGATGGCAGATGGAGTTTAATGCTGATAAGTGTGAGGTGCTACATCTTGGCAGGACAAATCAAAATAGGACGTGCATGGTAAATGGTAGTGAATTGAGGAATGCAGTTGAACAGAGGGATCTAGGAATAACTGTGCACAGTGCCCTGACGGTGGAATCTCATGTAGATAGGGTGGTAAAGAAAGCTTTTGGTGTGCTGGCCTTTATAAATCAGAGCATTGAGTATAGAAGTTGGGATGTAATGTTAAAATTGTACAAGGCATTGGTGAGGCCAATTCTGGAGTATGGTGTACAATTTTGGTCTCTTAATTATAGGAAGGATGTCAACAAAATAGAGAGAGTACAGAGGAGATTTACTAGAATGTTGCCTGGGTTTCAGCAACTAAGTTACAGAGAAAGGTTGAATAGGTTAGGGCTTTATTCTTTGGAGCGCAGAAGGTTAAGGGGGGACTTGATAGAGGTCTTTAAAATGATGAGAGGGATAGACAGAGTTGACGTGGATAAGCTTTTCCCACAGAGAGTAGGGAAAATTCAAACAAGAGGACATGACTTGAGAATTAAGGGACAGAAGTTTAGGGGTAACATGAGGGAGTGGAATGAGCTTCCAGTGGAGGTGGTGGAGGCAGGTTCGATTTTATCATTTAAAAATAAATTGGATAGTTATATGGACGGGAAAGGAATGGAGGGTTATGGTCTGAGTGCAGGTAGATTGGACTAGGGGAGAATAAGTGTTCGGCACGGACTAGAAGGGCCGAGATGGCCTGTTTCCGTGCTGTAATTGTTATATGGTTATATGGTTATATGGTTATATGTTCCCCAATGTTTCAATGTGCTTGTATTAACCCAGGAGCTTCATCTTACCTGAATCCGCTACCTAATCTATCTCACGAGAACTGGCCAATTTTCCAACACTTAGGAAGCATCTGTCCATCTGTGGGAGATGATAGAAACATAGAAAATAAGTGCCGGTTCAGAGCCGCTATAGCTCTTGGGATAAAACTGTTCCTGAGTCTGGAGGTTCGGGCGTAGAAGGCCTTGTAACGTCTGCCGGAGGGAAGTAGTTGGAACTTATCCTCTTATCCTTCTAAATTTCAGTGAATATATGCCTAGTCAATCATTTTTTTCATCATATGTCAGTCCCGCCATCCCGGGAATTAACCTGGCAAATCCTCAATAGCAGGAATGTCCTTCCTCAAACTAGGAGACCAAAACTGCACACAATACTCCAGGTGTGGTCTCACCATGGCCATGTACAACTGCAGTAGGATCTCCTAAACTCAAATCCTCTCGCTAAGAAGACCAACATGGTATTTGCTTTCTTCACTGCACGCTGTACCTGCATGCTTACTTTCAGTGACTGATGTACAAGGGCACCCAGATCTCGTTGCACCTCCCCTTTTCCTAATCTGACACCATTCAGATAATAACCAGCCTTCTTGTTCTTGCCATCGAAGTGGATATCCTCACATTTATCCACATTATACTGCATCTGCCATGTATCTGCCCACTCTCCCAACCTATCCAAGTCAACCTGCAGCCTCCCAGCATCCTCCTCACAGCTCACACTGCCACCCAGTGTCATGGTGGGGCTTTGAACTTGTTGTGTATGGAGAGGGGAATCTGTGGCTGCATTTCCTGCAGTGGCTGACTAGGCCTATCCTTAAAATAGATACAAAATGCTGGAGTAACTCAGAGGGACAGGCAGCATCTCTGGAGAGAAGGGATGGGTGATGTTTCGGGTCGAGACCCTTCTTCAGAATGAGAGTCAGGGGAGAGGGTGACGTAGAGAAATGGAGGGGTAAGGCGTGAAAACATAGTCCAAAGAGGACGATGATCAAGGAAATGTAGAATGGTACATTGTTAGCTGAGATGAAAGGTGACAACGAGGCATACAATCAGTAATATTTAGTCAGGAGGACAATGAAACTAGTCAGAGAACTAGAATGGGAGAGGGATGGAGAGATAGGGTAAGCCTTGACAGACAGACCCTCCCATAGTTTCCACAGGTGAAGTTGTCGAGGACCAGAGAACATAGGTTTAAGGTGAAGGAGAAAAGGAATCTGAGAGGTAACTTTTTCCACATATGTGGGTGTGTTTGACAAGCTGCCAGAGGAGGTAGTTGAGTCTGGGGTTATTCCAACATTTAAGAAACAGTTAGACATGTTGGTCAGTTTAGCAAATTGGGCCGAAGGGCCTGTTTATATACTGTATCACTTTATGACTTTATGACTCTATTTATAAGTGACTTACAGCGTGAGAAGTGGAGAAGACTTCTCAGGAGATAGATCGGCAGGTAGAATTGGCAGGCATGTGGTAGAATAAATTTAAACCCGAGAAATGTGATTCCTGGCATAAAGAATAAAGAAAGACAATACTGTATAAACAAATGGTACTAAAGAGTTTCTGGAGCATAATGAGGCCAGGGCATACTTGTGTATAAATCTCTGACAGTGCCAAGGCAGGTTAGGGAAGCTATTAATGAAGTCATTAGAGGCATTGAATACATAAGCAGCGAGGTTACCCTAAACCTTTATGAAATTATCAGCGATCAACCAAAGTCAAGTATGATTGTCCTCCAAGGAAAGATACAAAATGCTGGAGTAACTCAGCGGGTCAGACAGCATCTCTGGAGAACATGGATAGATGACAGTTTGGGTCGGGTTCCTTCCTCAAACGACCCGAAACATCACCTATTCACGTTTTCCAGAGACGCTGTCTGACCCACTGAGTTACTCTAGCACTTTGTGTCTTTGCTTGGCAAACCGGCATCTGCAGTTCCATGTTTCTACACAATTGTCCCCGTGCTGGGTTCCGTCTATGATACGCCATTCTTTGTGGACGCCCAAGTGTGACTTCTTTTAATGTGGGGAGACTGGTGCAATACAGTCACCACAGGGCCCTTGTCAGGGACAATCCCTGGTCCAACGTCATGGACACAATGACGATTGGGCGTCTCTCCCTGCAGCTGCCTTCTTCCACTTTCTCAGTCATTGTGGAGCTCTACCAGCTATCCAGCCACTGTCCTCTGCCTGTTTCACCATTGAGGTCTTCATCTAGGATGGTGTTTTGTCAGGAACCTCCCCCTCGATCTGCCGTCCATGGGTGACTCTGCCAGCAGGATAGCTCCAGCCTGCTTAGCTCTCAGGGAGAGAGCTTCTCCACCACCACAAGGTGGCGACATTTGGAGAAGCTCTGAAAGATTCTGGTGGAGCCACAATTGTATTGTATCTAATTCTCTTCACAACACCTTAGGAAGAAATGCTTAGAGGGTGCAGTAAAGATTCAGAAGCATAGTAAACTGCACATACCAGGAATCTGAAACACAAACAGAAATGCTGGTAGAACTTTGTTATGAGGCAACTGAACCATCCTGAGCAGTCCTGAACTGCTGTCTACCTCATTGGAGACCCTCAGTCTATCTCTGATCGGACTTTACGGGCTTTACCTTGCACTAAACATTATTCACGTTATTCCTTTTTTCATATATCTGTCGATGGCTTGGTTGTAATCATGGTGACTGGTTAGCACCCAACAAAAGCTTTTCACTGTACCTCAGTACACATGACACAAAACTAAACTCAAACTGAAACATAACCAGTCAAGCAGCATCTGTGGAAAGAGAAAACTAGGAAACATTTCCGGTCAGCAGTCCTTCCTCAGGCAAAGGAATTCCAAGGAACGACCACTGTCCCAACATATGCTTTCTCCCCATATCCCTTGATCCGTTAGCCCTAAGAGCTATATCTAACTCTCTCTTGAATATATCCAGTGAAGTGTCCTCCACTGTCTTCTGTGGCAGAGAATTCCACAGATTCATAGAAACATAGAAACATAGAAAATAGGTGCAGGAGTAGGCCATTCGGCCCATCGAGCCTGCACCGCCATTCAATATGATCATGGCTGATCATCCAACTCAGTATCCTGTACCTGCCTTCTCTCCATGCCCCCTGATCCCTTTAGCCACAAGGGCCACATCTAACTCCCTCTTAAATGTAGCCAATGAACTGGCCTCAACTACCTTCTGTGGCAGAGAATTCCACAGATTCACCACTCTCTGTGTGAAAAATGTTTTTCTCATCTCGGTCCTAAAAGATTCCCCCCTTATCCTTAAGCTGTGACCACATGTTCTGGACTTCCCCAACATCGGGAACAATCTTCCTGCATCTAGCCTGTCCAACCCCTTAAGAATTTTGTAAGTTTCTATAAGATCCCCCCTCAATTTTCTAAATTCTAACAAGTACAAGCTGAGTCTATCCAGTCTTTCTTCATATGAAAGTCCTGCCATCCCAGGAATCAGTCTGGTGAACCTTCTCTGTACTCCCTCCACGGCAAGAAAGTCTTTCCTCAGATTAGGAGACCAAAACTGTACGCAATACTCCAGGTGTGGTCTCACCAAGACCCTGTACAACTGCAGTAGAACCTCCCTGCTCCTATACTCAAATCCTTTTGCTATGAATGCTAACATACCATTCGCTTTCTTCACTGCCTGCTGCACCTGCATGCCTACTTTCAATGACTGGTGTACCATGACACCCAGGTCTCGTTGCATCTCCCCTTTTCCTAATCGGACACCATTCAGATAATAGTCTACTTACCTGTTTTTGCCACCAAAGTGGATAACCTCACATTTATCCACATTATACTGCATCTGCCATGCATTTGCCCACTCACCCAGGCTATCCAAGTCACCTTGCAGCCTCCTAGCATCCTCCTCACAGCTAACACTGCCCCCCAGCTTTGTGTCATCCGCAAACTTGGAGATGTTGCATTCAATTCCCTCGACCAAATCATTAATATATATTGTAAATAGCTGGGGTCCCAGCACTGAGCCTTGCGGTACCCCACTAGTCACTGCCTGCCATTGTGAAAAGGACCCGTTTACTCCTACTGATCTTGCGTCTATAGAACATTGGAAAATGATCACCAATAGGTCCATGATTTCTAGAGCCACTTCCTTAATACCCTGGGATGCAGACCATCAGGCCCTGGGGATTTATCAGCCTTCAGTCCCATCAGTATACACGACAACATTTCCTGCCTAATATGAATTTCCTTCAGTTCCTCCGTCACCCCAGATCCTCTGGCCACCAATACATCTGGGAGATTGTATGGATCTTGCTTAGTGAAGACAGAAGCAAAGTACTGTACCTGTTTAACTCATCTGCCACTTCCTTGTTCATCATAATACATTCACCTGTTTCTGTCTTCAAGGGACCCACACTTGTCTTAACTATTTTTTTTCTCTTCACATACCTAAAGAAGCTTTTAATACCCTTCTTTATTTACTTGGCTAGCTTACCTTCGTACCTCATCTTTTCTCCCCGTATTGCCTTTTTAGTTATCTTCTGTTGCTCTTTAAACATTACCCAGTCCTCTGGCTTCCCACTCATCTTTGCTATGTTGTACTTCTTCTCTTTTATATTTATACTGTCCTTGACTTCCCTTGTCTGCCACGATCACCTCTTATTCCCCTTAGAATCTTTCTTCCTCTTTCGAATGAACTGATCCTGCACCTTCTGTATAATCCCAAAAATACCTGCCATCGTTGTTCCACTGTCATCCCTGCTAGGGTCTCTTTCCAGTCAACTTTGGCCAGCTCCTCCCTCATGCCTCCATAGTCCTCTTTGCTCAACTGTAATACTGATACCTCCGATTTTCCCTTCTCCCTCTCAAATTGTAGATTAAAACATCATATTATGGTCACCACCTCCTAATGGCTCCTTTTCCTCTAGTTCCCTTTTCAAATCCGGTTGATTACAGAACACTAATCCAGAATTGCCTTCTCCCTGGTAGGCTCCAGTACAAGCTGCTCTAAGAATCCATCTCGGAGACACTCCACAAACTCCCTTTCTTGGGGTCCAATGCCAACCTGATTTTCCCAGTCTACCTGCATGTTGAAATCTCCCATAACCACCATAGCATTACCTTTGCGACATGCCAATTTTAACTCTTGATTCAACTTACGCCCAACTTGCAACTGTTTGGGGGCCTGTGGATAACTCCCTATAGGGTCTTTTTACCCTTACAATTCCTCAGTTCTATCCACACTGACTCTACATCTCCTGATTCTATGTCACCCCTCGCAAGGGACTGAAATTCATTCCTCACCAACAGAGCTACCCCACCCCCTCTGCCCACCTGTCTGTCTTTTCAATAGGACGTATATCCCTGAATATTCAGTTCCCATCCCTGGCCCTCTTGCAGCCATGTCTCTGTAATTCCCACAACATCACACTTGCCAATTTCTAACTGAGCCTCAAGCTCATCCACTTTATTTCTAATACTTTGTGCATTCATATATAATACTTTTAATCCATTACTCACCTCACCTTTCACATCGATTCCTATTTCACTTGTCCATACTATCCTATCCCTTTGTGAGCTTTCTGCCCCGTTAATTCTGGTGTCTTTCTTAACTTTTCCTATACTCTCTTGCCCTTTAACTCCATCTTGTATTTCCAATTTTTCTCCTCCCCCCCCCCCCACTATTTAGTTTGAACCCATCCGTGTGGCAGTGTCAAACCTGCCTGCCAGAATGTTCGCAGATTGACCTGCCTGGTCCTACACTGCTCAGCCATGGAAACATCTTTTTTTTCCCATTTTTGTTTGCCAAGGCCTTTAAGAATGTTTTAAATTGCATCATAAGATCATAAAGACATAGGAGCTGAATGAGACCGTTCGGCCTATTGGGTCTGCGCCATCTCCCTGTAACCGTTGACACTCTTACTAATCAGGAACCTATCAATTTTCGTTTTAAAAATGCCCAAGGACTTGGCAATGAATTCCACGGACTCATCATCCTCTGGCTGAAGAAATTCCTCCTCATCTCCTCTCATTCTTCCAAACTCTAAAAAATCCTATTATACTCAGTCTCTCTTGCGTCAAGCCTGCCACTGATGAGGCAATTGGCACATTGACGGATTGCAACTTTTCTGTGATCATATCAGTGTTCAGCTATGCTTTGACACCAGCCTTCATCTCTTGCCATGGAGGATTTTGTGACCTCTTTCATATAAATAACAGCATTGCTGTGCCCTGAGCTAACACCAAGGCACCAGCCTGATTTCCAACGTTTTTTTTAGAACAGGCATTTTTCAATGGTACATAAGATCCACACATATTGCCCACATGTGATAGTTTTTTTCAATGTTAGAGATATGAGTTGAAGAGGCATTTATAATTCTTGCCTTCACAAAGACAAGTTAAAGTTGGTGTAATAAACCGTCTGCTCTAAATGGTATGAAGGTGAAACACTACATCAATAAATGGTAAAAAAAAAAAAGACACAAGGTGCTGGAGTAACTCAGCGGGTCAGGCAGCATCTCTGGAGGACATGCACAGGCAACATTTCAGGTTGGGATAATTCTTCAGATCTGAAGAAGGGTCCCGACCCAAAACTTTGCCTATCCATGTCTTCAGAGATGCTGCCTGATCTACCAAGTTATTCCAGCACTTTGTGTCATTTTTTGCTAGACCAGCATCTGCAGGTCCATGTCTCTACATCAATAAATGATAGGAGCTTTTTAGCAAGGATTCAAAATAAACACCCCTGCCAGTCACTATCTGTTGTACTTTCAACTCTTATGATAAAAACAAAGCCATTAAGTTGCAAGTGATGTATGTTTACACTAATCTAAAAGTCTACATAGAGATTCGTGAGAATGCTAAATGAAAATTCCTGAAAAATAGCCCAGAGTGAAATCTTCCTGTATGATCTTGTCAACAGCTTCAAAGGGCTCATAACTTCTTGACATAATTCAGTACAGAGTACAGAGATGACTTATGAGGATGTGGTCAGGACTCGAAGTTATAGGGAGAGGTTGGGCAGGCTAGGACTTTATTCCTTGATACGCAGGAGGATGAAGGGTGATCTTCCAGAGGTGTATGGGATTGTGAGGGGAATAGGTAGGGTAAATGCACTGAATTTTCCCCCCAGAGTAGGTTAATCACGAATCAGGGGAGATAGGTTTAATTTGATTGATTGATTTGTTTATTTGTTCCGAACAAGTAAAGACATAAATAGGAATAAATAACAACAACAAAATCGAAATAGTCAAACAATTGGACATTCCAGGCAATATTTGCAAAGCAATGAAAAGCATAAAGCAAAATTTAAATGTCCAACACTTTTTCTTTACAAGCTCGAAAAGGAGTGAGAAGAAGAATAACTTATTTAATCTCACCCCTTCTCCCTAAACCCTTCTTCCATATTTAATAATTAATTCATTAATCATAATAATACCCCAGACAATTTTTAGAGCTGCATACAGACATATATATACATACAACTGATAGATATACACTTACAAGTAATATGTATGAAGTAACCAAAAAACATAAATAAATAATAAATAAAATAATAAATAAACATTAACCCCTGTTTGTCAACCATCCCCTTCATCCCTGTACCTTATGAAAAAAAGTTTTTTGTATGTCATTTTGAACTGGTTCATGTTTGGACATTGCTTTAACTCCCCATTCAAACTGTTCCACAATCCTACTCCACAGACCGAAATACAAAAAGTTTTTCTGGCCGTGCGGACTCTTTGTACCTTAAAATTAAATATTCTTCTTAAATTATAACCCCCCACTCGCTCATTGAATAATTTTTGTATCTTTCCAGGTAAGTTTTTATTTTTGGCCCTAAACATTATCTGTGCTGTTTTAAATGCAACCAAATCTTCTAATTTTAATAATTTTGACTGTAAGAATAATGGATTAGTGTGACCCAGATACCTGACATTGTGAATAATACGTATATTGCTCTTTTTTGCAGAATAGTTAATGAATGTAACAAACTTTTATAGTTATTGCCCCAGACTTCTGCACAGTAATTTAAATGGGGTAAGATTAGTGAACAGTAGAGAATGCGGAGTGATTTGTGATCCAGAACCTGCTTAACTTTGTGTAATACAGAAATGCTTTTTGACAGTTTGGATTGTACATGTTTAATGTGTGATTTCCAGCTGATTCTATCATCCATTATAACCCCAATAAATTTATTTTCATGAACTCGTTCAATTTCAGCCCCATTTATCTTTATATTTGCTTGTGTATTTGTTCTGCAATTACCAAATAACATTATTTTGGTTTTGCTCAAGTTTAATGATATTTTGTTCCTGTCAAACCATGTTTTCAGTTTGTCCATTTCTTTTGTTATTTTGTCCAGTAGTTGTTTTAAATTCTCCCCAGAACAAAAAATATTTGTGTCGTCTGCAAACAAGACCAGCCTCAAGGCATTGGACACATTACAAATGTCGTTTATATACATGATGAATAGTTTTGGACTCAACACTGACCCCTGGGGGACACCACAAGCAATGTCCAAACATGTAGAACTGTAGCTGCCCAGCTTCGCAAACTGTTGCCTGTTACTTAAATAGCTTTTCATCCAATCCAGTACTAGACCTCTGATGCCATACCTTTCTAATTTTTTTAATAAAATATCATGATTGATCGTATCAAATGCTTTCTTTATATCAATAAATATCCCAGCTGCATATAGTTTATTGTCAATAGCGTTTGTGATATCTTCAATTGATTCTATTATTGCAAGTGATGTTGATCTGTTTGATCTGAATCCATATTGACTTTCAGTGATTAGTTTAAGGTGAGAGGGGAAAGATTTACTAGAAACCTGAAGGGTAACTTTTTCACACAGAGGGTGGTGAATATTATGGAACGAACTGCCAGATGAGGTAATTGAGGCAGGTACTCAGGAGGGGGGATCTTATAGAGACATATAAAATTATAAAAGGACTGGACAAGCTAGATGCTGGAAAAATGTTCCCAATGTTGGGCGAGTCCAGAACCAGGGGCCACAGTCATAGAATAAAGGGGAGGTCATTTAAGACTGAGATGAGAAAAAAACATTTTCACCCAGAGAGTTGTGTATTTATGGAATTCCCTGCCACAGAGGGCAGTGGAGGCCAAGTCACTGGATGGATTTAAGAGAGAGTTAGATAGAGCTCTCGGGACTAGTGGAGTCAAGGGATATGGGGAGAAGGCAGGCACGGGTTATTGATAGGAGACGATCAGCCATGATCACAATGAATGGCGGTGCTGGCTCGAAGGGCTGAATGGCCTCCTCCTGCACCTATTTTCTATGTTTCTATGTTTATACTATAATAACATTTAAAAGACATTTGGACAGGGTCATGGGAAAGAAAAGGTTTTTCGGTTTAAACCAGCATGTGCAGTTCCTTTCCACACAGCTCCGTGCTTATTGTGGCTGATGTTTACAGGCCTGGCTCGCCTGACACGGAACCGGGAACCCGCCTGGAGGGGGATGCCGCCGAGCCCGGCTCCTGCTCGTCCCCGAGGACGGAGAGAACGGGAGAGGAGGGTGGAAGGAGGGAGTCGGCGAGGGCGGTGGACGCTGGAACAAAGGGCCGGTAGGAGGAACTACCTTCTGTGCCCTAAAGTTCGGCTGCGGGAGCCCCCACCACCTCTCCAGAAACCTGAAGGGTAACTTTTTTACACATAAGTATAAGGAACGATCTGCCAGATGAGGTAATTGAGGCAGGCACTATAATAACATTTAAAAAACATTTGGACAGGGTCATGGGATAGAAAAGGTTGAGAGGGATATAGAAACATAGAAACATAGAAAATAGGTGCAGGAGTAGGCCATTCGGCAACTTCGAGCCTGCACCGCCATTCAATGTGATCATGGCTGATCATCCAACTCAGTATCCTGTACCTGCCTTCTCTCCATACCCCCTGATACCTTTAGCCACAAGGGCCATATCTAACACCCTCTTAAATATAGCCAATTAACTGGCCTCAACTACCTTCTGTGGCAGAGAATTCCAGAGATTCACCACTCTCTGTGTGAAAAATGTTTTCCTCATCTCGGTCCTAAAGGATTTCCCCCTTATCCTTAAACTGTGACCCCTTGTTCTGGACTTCCCCAACATTGGGAACAATCTTCCTGCATCTAGCCTGTCCAACCCCTTAAGAATTTTGTAAGTTTCTATAAGATCCCCACTCAATCTTCTAAATTCTAGCGAGTACAAGCCGAGTCTATCCAGTCTTTCTTCATATGAAAGTCCTGACATCCCAGGAATCAGTCTGGTGAACCTTCTCTGTACTCCCTCTATGGCAAGAATGTCTTTCCTCAGATTAGGAGACCAAAACTGTACGCAATACTCCAGGTGTGGTCTCACCAAGACCCTGTACAACTGCAGTAGAACCTCCCTGCCCCTATACTCAAATCCTTTTGCTATGAATGCTAACATACCATTCGCTTTCTTCACTGCCTGCTGCACCTGCATGCCTACTTTTAATGTTCAAAAGGGAACTGCAGATGCTGGAATATCGAAGGTACACAAAATTGCTGGGGAAACTCAGCGGGTGCAGCAGCATCTATGGAGCGAAGGAAATAGGCGACGTTTCGGGCCGAAACCCTTCTTCAGACAGCAGTCTTCTTCAGACAGCAGGAACCCTTCTTCAGACAGCAGTCTGAAGAAGGGTTTCGGCCCGAAACGTCGCCTATTTCCTTCGCTCCATAGATGCTGCTGCACCCGCTGAGTTTCCCCAGCAATTTTGTGTACCTTGCCTACTTTTAATGACTGGTGTACCATGACACCCAGGTCTCGTTGCATCTCCCCTTTTCCTAATCGGCCACCATTCAGATAATAGTCTACTTTCCTGTTTTTTCCACCAAAGTGGATAACCTCACATTTATCCACATTATACTGCATCTGCCATGCATTTGTCCACTTACCCAGGCTATCCAAGTCACCTTGCAGCCTCCTAGCATCCTCCTCACAGCTAACACTGCCCCCTAGCTTCATGTCATCCGCAAACTTGGAGATGTTGCATTCAATTCCCTCGTCCAAATCATTAATATATATTGTAAATAGCTGGGGTCCCAGCACTGAGCCTTGCGGTACCCCACTAGTCACTGCCTGCCATTGTGAAAAGGACCCGTTTACTCCTACTCTTTACAATATAAGCTAAACAAAGGCTGGTGGGACTAGTGTATATGGGGCATCTTGGTCAGCATGGGCAAGGTTAGCCGAAGGGCCTATTTCAATGCTGCATGACTAAGACTTTAGTCAGCCTGTTGGGTTCCTACATGGAAAATACATTCTGATTTTCATATTATAAAAATCTAATTCTTTCACTGAGTGTTATTTACTCATTGGAATTTTGTATCTTTACAGAGGCAGAGCAAAATAATCTTGCCATGAATGCATCTCCAAGTGGTCCAATGCATTCTGCTCTCTGTAGCTTACACAACGGCGTGTCATCAAATGTACGAACTTCACCATTGACTGTGTTTGTGGGGCTTCTGTGAGACCGTTGTTCCAATAAATCGATTCCTTGGACACTTCTCACGAAATCACATGGAACTTTCTGACAGCCCAGCATTCCACACCATTTCACCGTACTCTGTCACCCTCCAACTGCTGCTGTTCACTCAATGACCATTGGGCGGCACGGTGGCGCAGTTGTAGAGTTGCTTCCTTACAGCACCAGAGACCCGGGTTTGATCCTCACTGTGGGTGCTGTCTGTTCGGAGTTTGTACGTTCTCCCTGTGACTGCGTGGGTTTTCACCGGATGCTTCGGTTTCCTCCCACATTCCAAAGACGTACAGGCTTGTAGGTTAATTGCCTTCAGTAAAATGTATAAATTGTCCCTAGTGTATAAGATAGTGATCGCTGGTTGGTGTAGACCCGGTGGGCCGAAGGGCCTGTTTCCACGCTGTATCTCTAAACTAAACTAAGCACTACTCATCCCTATGGCAACCCTGGATCAATGCTGACCTTAATCTATCACAGATTCCCTTCACCCTAAGGGTGTATCCCTTTCCCACACCCAATTGATCCCTTCCCCGACTTCTCTGCAAATTATACAGATTATACTTAATATGGTAATAACTTTACTGAACGGTATGCGAAAAAAATAATTTCACCAATATACCTTAGTGCATGTGATAATAAAGAACCATTGCATCATTGAACCATTGAGAATGGGCTGACTCCATGGGATTTATTGAATGCTTACAGTTTTGAGACATACAGCACAATGTAATGGGCATAGCTTCACTTGCCCCTACAATAGCAGCATTGGCAACTGTCCTGGGTGCCCACTCACGCCTGGACTGGACATTTGGCAGGAACCATCTGCAGTGAGAAACATAGAAATATAGAAAAATAGGTGCAGGAGTAGGCCATTCGGTCCTTCGAGCCTGCACTGCCATTCAATATGATCATGGCTGATCATCTAAAATCAGTACCCCGTTCCAGCTTTTTCCCCGTATCCCTTGATCCCTTTAGCTCTAAGAGCTAAATCTAATTCTCTATTGAAGCCATCCATTGCATCGGCCTCCACTGCTTTCTGTGGCAGAGAATTCCACAGATTCACAACTCTCTGGGTGAAAAGGTTTTTCCTCATCTCAGTCCAAAATGGTCTACCCCTTATTCTTAAACTGTGACCCCTGGTTCTGGACCCCCAACATGGGGAACATATTCCTGCATCTACTCTGTCCAATCCTCTAAGAATGTAATATCTTTCTATAAGATACACTCTCATCCTAAATTCCAGTGAATACGAGCCCAGTCGACCCATTCTTTCATCATATGTCAGTCCTGCCATTCTGGGAATGAACAAATACTGCAAATGAAACATAGCACATTTGGAGTACAGACAATTGCCGATTTACTCCATAGGCAACTTACGTAAGATCACTCTTAGGTGAACGCTTTTACACGCCAGCGGTATGAACGTTGACTTCTCCAACTTCAAGTAGCCCTTGCTTTCCCTCTCTCTCCAACTCCTCCCCTTCCCAGTTCTCTGACCAGCCTTACTGTCTCCAACTACATTTTATCTCTGTACCGCTCACTCCCCTGACATCAGTCTGAAGAAGAGTTACAACCCGAAACGTCACCCATTCCTTCTCTCCAGAGATGCTGCCTGTCCCGCTGAGTTGCTCCAGCATTTTGTGTCTATCTTACGTGAACGATTCTGTACTCAGTTGCTAGTGCAGTTTGTAATTACCACAATACTGTACAATCTCTCGGGTTCACCTTGGAAACAAGCCGGTAATGATAGCTGTGGTGCCTACCCAGAAAACCGAGCAGCACAAAAAGGCCCCCAACGACAAGAGTTGGTGATTCTGACTTCTGTAAAATCTGTGCAGTTCTGGTTGCTCCATTACAGGAAGGATGTGAAGACGGTGGAGAGGCTGCAGAAGAGGTTTACCACAGTTTGCCATGAAGAAGAAGAGGCGAGAGCTCTCTTTACCACAAAAGGCTGTGGAGGCCAAGTCAATGGATATTGTTAAAGCAGAGATAGGTAGATTGTTGATTCGTACGGGTGTCAGGGGTTATGGGGATGAGATCATAAGATCATAAGTGATAGGAATAGAATTAGACCATTCGGCTCATCAATCATGGCTGATCTATCTCTCCCTCCTAACCCCATTCTCCTGTCTCTTACCATAACCTCGGACACCGGTACTAATCAAGAATCTATCTATCTCTGCCTTAAATATATCCACTGGCTTTGCCTCCACAGCCTTCTGTGGCAAAGAATTCCACAGATTCACCGTCCTCTGTTTAAAGAAGGAGAAGGCAGGAGAATGGGGTTAGGAGGGAAAGGTTGGATCAGCCATGATTGAATGGCGGAGTAGACTTGATGGGCTGAATGGCCTAATTCTGTTCCTACTACTAACCACCTTATGAGAGTTAACTTGTTCCACCCTTGCCTTCCAGTCAAACAGTGGGTACTCTGTGGCTATAATGATTACTGGATGGGTGGCAACTTCGTGTTTATTATGCCTGGTAGAGGAGGGGACAGTCAGGCTGACGTTATTACATTTAGTTGAAAAGTTGGTGTACGGTTCGTGTTATTACGGTAATTAAATCGTGTGCAGTCCGGCATTGCCACGTGTGCAGCGATACCTTAGTAAACCATTTAACACACACTCCATGGTATTTTTAGCTTGCAGTAACAAAAATAAACGTATTGCGTTGGAAAATACCTTTTTTTCATGTTTGAAAATCCTGCAGGGACAAAATAAAATTGTTATTGTCTCTTCTGAATCTGACGGGACGCAACTATCGCGTTGTAGCAGAACTACTTGTAATAGCCTGAACGCTCTGACTGCAAGTATTTAGAGTTACTGAAGCAACGGACGCTCTGCCTGTGGGTTTTACGGGTTCTGGGGGACACACAAGTCTGTGATCTGACAGCGAGGTTTCACTGTCAGTGGCAGCTTGAGCAACGCTCGGATAATCCGTTATCCGACAGGTCAGAAACACCAATGGTCTGGCGTCTGGCTTAGTGCGGGCTGTGTGCAGCCGGGGCTGAGCTCAGGGAAGGCCGGGGGCTCAGTAATGTGGGTAGGTTTGATGCCGGAGCCAGGATTTGGATGCTTCTCCTGACAAATTGAAACATACAAGCTGAAAGGCACCGGCTTCAACGCATTACAACGCGCGTATCATGTGGGGGGAAACATGTGTTGGGGGTGTTAATACGAGTCCTTCGCTGGTACCATGGAACTACGGCTAGATTGTCGTAGTTTTAATGTAGTTGGGAGATGAGTGGAGTTTAGTTTAGGGATGCAGCGTGGAAACGGGTTCTTCACCAACCGAGGCCACGCCGACCTTAGATCATAAGCGATGATAGATCATAGATAGGATCATATAAACATAGAAAAATAGGTGCAGGAGTAGGCCATTCGGCCCTTCAAGCCAGCACCACCATTCGATATGATCATGGCTGATCATCTAAAATCAGTACCCTGTTCCTGCTTTCCCCCCATATCCCTTGATTAATTTAGCCCTAAGTAAGAGCTACATCTGACTCTCCTGAAAACATCCAGTGAATTGGCCTCCACTGCCTTCTGTGGCAGAGAATTCCACCGATTCATAACTCTGGGTGAAAAGGATTGTCCTCGTCTCAGTCCTAAATCTTCGGTTTAAAGCAGCACCTGCAGTTCCTTCCTACACACAGCATCTCTGGTTTAGTTGATTTGGTTTAGGGTCTGAAGAAGGGTATCGACCCGGAACGTCACAAACTCCTGCTCTCCAGAGATGCTGCCTGCGCCGCTGAGTTATTCCAGCATTTTGCGTTTAACCATGATTTAGTTTAGTTTCCAGGAAATATGGGCTCAGTCTGTGGTTATTACGGTAGCGTTGGCCGCGATGGGTTGTTACGCTGGAACCAGCTGCTACATTTGACACACTTGGTCTCCGCGTTCTGAGGCAGCCTGTGAAGCGGCGCTGGAGCGGACCTGCAGCTAATGTCACCAGAGAGAGAGGGGGCCATGGAGTGACTGATGCTGTTGGGGCTGCAGAGTTACAGGCGAGAGCTACATCTTCTAACTGAGCCCCGGGATTAGCTTTTTAACCATCGTGGGTAACTTGCAGCGAACTCTGATTCTGATCTTGGTTCTGTTGTAGCACTGTGCATTGAAAATATTGTAGTTGCAGAATTAGGTTAATTCCCGGGATGGCTGGGCTGTCATATGTTGAAAGAATGGAGCGACTGGGCTTGTATACTGTATGCTGGAATTTAGAATGAAGAGAGCGGATCTTTTTTCAAACATATGAGATTATTAAGGGACTGGACACGCTAGAGGCAGGAAACATGTTCCCGATGTTGGGGGAGTGCAGAACCAGGGGCCACAGTTTATAAATAAGGGGCAGGCCATTTAGAACGGAGATGAGGAAAAACTTTTTCACCCAGAGAATTGTGAAATGTGTGGAACTCTCTGCCTCAGACGGTGGTGGAGGCCAATTCTCTGGATACTTTCAAGATAGAGACAGAGCTCTTAGAGATAGCGGAGTCTAGGGATATGGGGAAAAGGCAGGAACGGGGTACTGATTGTGGATGATCAGCCATGATCACAATCCCGCTTGGAGTGCATACTGTCGTTGTGTCCTTGGGCAAGACACTTCACCCACCTTTGCCTGTGTGTGAATGTGTGTGAGTGATTGGTGGTGGTCGGAGGGGCCGTAGGCGCAGAATGGCAGCCACGCTTCCGTCAGTCTGCCCCAGGGCAGCTGTGGCTACAGAAGTAGCTCACCACCACCGATTGTGACTGAGGAGTGAATGAATAATGCGATGTAAAGCGCCTTGAGTATTAGAAAGGCGCTATATAAATCCCATCCATTATTATTATTATTATCACAGTGAATGGTGGAATTGTCTATTGAAATGCAGCCTCTAAAAAAAATGATCACTTGAACAAGATCCAGAGACTGGTACACAAAATTGCTGGGGAAACTCAGCGGGTGCAGCAGCATCTATGGAGCGAAGGAAATAGGCGACGTTTCGGGCCGAAACCCTGATGGGGGGTGGGGGGGGGGGGGGGAACCCGAAAGACTGATGGGGGGTGGGGGGGGGGGGGAAGAAAGAAGGAAAAGGGGAGGAGGAGGAGGAGCCCGAGGGCGGGCGGATGGGAGGGTGGGAGGAGACAGCTAGAGGGTTAAGGAAGGGGAGGAGACAGCAAGGGCTAGCCAAATTGGGAGAATTCAATGTTAATGCCATAAGGACGCAAGGTCCCCAGACGGAATATGAGGTGCTGTTCCTCCAATTTCCGCTGTTGCTCACTCTGGCAATGGAGGAGACCCAGGACAGAGAGGTCGGATTGGGAATGGGAGGGGGAGTTGAAGTGCTGAGCCACCGGGAGGTCAGGTAGGTTATTGCGGACTGAGCGGAGGTGTTCGGCGAAACGATCGCCCAAACGATTTGCTCCATAGATGCTGCTGCACCCGCTGAGTTTCCCCAGCAATTTTGTGTACCTTCGATATTCCAGCATCTGCAGTTCCCTTTTGAACACAAGATCCAGAGACTATCTGGTTCCGTTTTCTGTGACTAATCCTCCGCGGTTTTTGCTAATAATTTGCAACAGTCATGTCCGCAGAGTTCACGTGGGTGCTGGTCGTATGTAGGAAGGAACTACAGATGCTGGTTTAAACCGAAAATAGACGCAAAAAGCTGGAGTCTGAAGAAGGGTCTCGACCCGAAACGTCACCCATTCCTTCTCTCCAGAAATGCTGCCTGTCCCGCTGTTACTCCAGGTTTTTGTGTCTATTTTCGGCGCTGGTAATATTCCCTAGATTATAGTCAAAAGTTATAGTTCGAGTTCTTCTCCCGAGATTCGGTGATGGGGGGATGGTGATCTGAAACGAACCTGCGAGCATAATTTTGAAGAAGGCACAAAACGCTGGAGTAAGGCGGCCTTCTTCAGAATTGTGTTCAGGGGAGAGAGGGGGGCTAAAAGTTAGAATAGAGGAGGGGCAGGACAAAGCCTGGCAAGTAATAGGTGGACACAAGTGGGGGATTATAGTCATAGAGTGATACAGCGTGGAAACAGGCCCTTCGGCACAACTGCCCACACCGGCCAACATGTCCCAACAGCACTAGTTCCACCCAAAGATTATCGAGCTCCGCTCTAAGATCTTTGGTTCCATCTGCCTGCGTTTGGCCCGTATCCCACCAAACCTGTCCTATCCATGTAGGCAGATGGTTGAACAAAGGCAGGAGATGTAAAGACAGAAGGCGTGAGACAAGGATTGAAGGGATGTGTAACTTGGACTCGCTCCCCCTCGCTGATTCCTCCGACATCGCCACCCGACCCCAACTACCCGACAACGCCACCGGACCGGGGCTATCTCAACATGGCCGCCGCTACGCACCCGATTCATCTCGCCGCCGACCCGCCGACCATCCGCCCACCGGGACCACCCTCGCATCGCCCGCGGACCCCGACTCAACTACCACTGGACTCCGACCATCGGGTCCGGTGACCCGCGCCGCTGGACTCCGACCATCGGGTCCGTTGACCCGCGCCACTCCACCCCCCTCCAGCAACCCACAGCCGTCGCCTTACCTGGAGCCTGGACTCTGCACTGGGCCTGCAGCCTTCACGCTGCTTACTCCCACTCTCCTCGATTTAATTCCACCGGGTCCTAGCGCCCGTCTGCCCAGCCGTGCTAACCTCAGTGGCTGCTCCACTGACCCTCCCCCATCCCCCCCCAACCATGTCACACCCGCTCTTCCCCACCCACATTACAGCCCTCTCTCCCCCCCACCCCCTGACCACCCACCACCCCTCCAACACCCACAACCCCCTACCCAGTCTAACCACCTGCCTTCCTCTGGCCCCAACTCCCACCCCTGCCGGGTGTTCACCATCCCCCCCGACCTCCCCCTCTCCCCCACCCAACGGTCTGTCCTCAGCAGAGGTCTCACCTTTGTCCCCCTCCGTCCCCATCTCAATGAGTTCCGCGCCCACCATGACTTGGAGAGCTTCTACCGTCGTCTCCGCCTCACAGCGCATTTCCATGGTAAGGAGTCCTCGCCCCCTAATGATGACCCCTTTTCCCGTCTCCAACGCACCCCCTCCTCGTGGAACCCCCCTCAGAAAGTCCCGGCTCTGGAACTCTTCATTCAGAACTGCCGCCGCGACGTCAACCGCCTCAACTTCTCCACTCCCCTTTCTCACTCCAATCTTTCCCCCTCTGAACGCACTGCCATCGAATCACTCCGCACAAACCCAGACTGGGTCATCAAACCAGCCGACAAGGGAGGTGCCGTGGTAGTCTGGCGCGTCGATCTCTACAAAGCTGAGGCCACGCGCCAACTCTCGGACACCTCCTCCTACTTACCCTTGGACCATGACCCCACTGACGAGCACCAGGCCACCATTTCTAGCACCATCACCGACTTCATCAATTCCCACGCCCTACCTGACCAAGCCTCCAAACTCATCATTCCCCAGCCCCGCACGGCCCGTTTTTACCTTCTCCCCAAAATCCACAAACCCGGCTCTCCCGGCAGACCCATTGTCTCTGCCTGTTCGTGCCCCACCGAACTCATCTCCACATACCTTGACTCCATCCTATCCCCCTTGGTCAAATCCCTCCCCACCTATGTTCTAGACACCTCAGACACTCTCCGCCGCCTCCACGCATTCCACTCTCTGGGCCCTCACCCCCTCATCTTCACCATGGATGTCCGGTCACTCTACACCTCCATCCCCCACCAGGATGGCCTCAGAGCCCTCCGGTTCTTCCTCGACCAGAGGAGCAACCTATACCCAGCCACTGACACTCTCCTCCGCTTAGCGGAGTTGGTCCTCACCCTCAATAACTTTACATTTGACTCCTCCCATTTCCTCCAAACACAAGGCGTAGCTATGGGCACACGCATGGGCCCCAGCTACGCCTGCCTCTTTGTCGGGTACGTTGAACAATCCTTGTTCAATGCGTACCAGGGCCCCATCCCCGACCTCTACCTCCGCTACATTGACGACTGCTTTGGTGCCACCTCCTGCACCCACACACAACTGACTGACTTCATCCACTTCACCACCAACTTCCATCCGGCACTCCAATACACCTGGACGATTTCAGACACTTCCCTACCATTCCTTGACCTCACCATCTCCATCGCAGGGGACAGACTCCTGACCGACATACATTATAAACCCACTGACTCACATGGCTATCTGGACTACACGTCTTCCCACCCTGCCCCCTGTAAAGACTCCATCCCCTACTCCCAATTCCTCCGCCTACGCCGCATCTGTTCCCAGGATGAGACATTTCATACCAGGGCATCGGAAATGTCCTCGTTCTTCAGGGAACGGGGATTCCCCTCCGCCACCATAGATGAGGCTCACACCAGGGTCTCATCCATACCCCGTAACGCTGCTCTCTCTCCCCATCCCCGCACACGCAACAAGGGCAGAGTCCCTCTGGTCCTCACCTTTCACCCCACCAGCCGGCAAATACAACACATAATCCTCCGCCATTTCCGCCACCTCCAACGTGACCCCACCACTCGCCACATCTTCCCATCTCCCCCCATGTCTGCCTTCCGCAAAGACCGCTCCCTCCGCAACTCCCTCGTCAATTCTTCACTTCCCTCCCGCACCACCCCCTCCCCGGGCACTTTCCGTTGCAACCGCAAGAAATGCAACACCTGTCCCTTCACCTCCCCCCTCGACTCCATTCAAGGTCCCAAGCAGTCGTTCCAGGTGCGACAAAGGTTCACCTGTATCTCCTCCAACCTCATCTACTGCATCCGCTGCTCTAGATGTCAGCTGATTTACATCGGTGAGACCAAGCGTAGGTTGGGCGACCGTTTCGCCGAACACCTCCGCTCAGTCCGCAATAACCTACCTGATCTCCCGGTGGCTCAGCACTTCAACTCCCCCTCCCATTCCCAATCCGACCTCTCTGTCCTGGGTCTCCTCCATTGCCAGAGTGAGCACCAGCGGAAATTGGAGGAACAGCACCTCATATTCCGTCTGGGGTCCTTGCGTCCCCTTGGCATCAACATTGAATTCTCCCAATTTGGCTAGCCCGTGCTGTCCTCTCCCCCCCTCCCCTCCCCTTCCTTCACCCTCTAGCTGTCTCCTCCCATCCGCCCGCCCTCGGGCTCCTCCTCCTCCTCCCTTTGTCCTTCTTTCTTTCCCCACCCCCTATCAGTCTGAAGAAGGGTTTCGGCCCGAAACGTCGCCTATTTCCTTCGCTCCATAGATGCTGCTGCACCCGCTGAGTTCCCCCAGCAATTTTGTGTACCTTTGAAGGGATGTGTAATGTGAGGCTAGAGGGAGGAATGTAGATGGAGTGGGTAGAGAGGAATGAATGTAGTTAACTTATATCTTAATTTCTGAAATATTTCAGTGGCGAAGTTGAAGAGTTGCCGTCTTACAGCACCAGAGACCCGGGCTCGGTCCTGACTACGGGTGCTGTTTGTACGGAGTTTGTACGTTCTCCCTGTGACCGCGTGGGTTTTCTCCGGGTGTTCCGGTTTCCTCCCACACTCCAAGGACGTACAGGTTTGTAGGTTAATTGGCTTTAGTAAAAATTGTAAATTGTCCCCAGTGTGTGTTAGTGTACAGAGGCGATTACTGGTCTGAAGGGTCTGTTTCGGTGCTGTAAATCTTTGAGTGACATGACTTGTCTGTGAGACGCAGAAATCTGGAGTCTGACGCTAATCTCTGTACTGTCACAATGCTCAATGAGTTTATCTGCCTGGTTTATGAAACTATCCTTTAGGAGAGGCAATCTGCTGTCCTTGCTGCTCGTGCCTGTTAATTCCAGACACACCAAGGTGCTTGCTTCTTAACTGCCTTTGCATTGGGCATATCAGTCCTACACTGGGGCATTTTAAATCGGCCTAAAAACAAAAAAAAATACTGGAAATACTCAGGAGCTGTGAAAAGAGAAACAATCTTCACATTTAGAAACATAGAAAATAGGTGCAGGAGCAGGCCATTCGGCCCTTCGAGCTAGCACCACCATTCAAGATGATCATGGCTGATTATCGTAAATCAGTACCTCCCATTCTTGCTTTCTGCCCATATCCCTTGATTCCGTTAGCCCTGCTAAGAGCTATATCTAACGTTCTCTTGGAAACACCCAGTGAATCGGCCTCCACTGCCTTCTGTGGCAGAGAATTCCACAGATTCACAACTCTCTGGGTGAAAAAGTTTTTCCTCATCTCAGTCTTAAATGGCCTACCCCTTATTCTAAAACGATGACAGATTTCAGGTTGGCGTTCAAATTGAGTTAACAGTTCCAGTTCATCAGACCTTTGGTTTGACACACCAGCTAAGATCCGAGATGTCGGCCCAGCCAGGTGACTCTTTGTGTGCTAGTCACAGAAGTGGATCTGCAATCACGCATTATAATCGCTCCAATCTTTTAAATCTCTACACCTGCAGCAACATTTCTCACTGTAACTATGATATTCACTTTATTTATTGTATATCTGCACACTGAATGGTTCAATTGCAATCATGTATTGTCTTTCCACTGACTGGTTAGCATGCAACAAAAGTTTTTCACTGTACCTCGGCACACGTGACAATAAACTAAAGTGAACTAAACTCAAACACAACACCTCACTTGCCATTTAAATTCCACATCACTGACTGTTTCCTGCCTTTCCAAATTTACATAAATCCTGGTCCATTGAAACTCCAACTCAGTGCTGCCACCAGGACAATGAGCCTTTATGGACAAGTTAAGTCTAACATTTTTAACAACTCTGAACTTGAAGGGTACAAGTTGACGCAAGAATCGCGGTGATTTCAGTTTAGTTTAGTTTATTGTCACGTGTTCCGAGATGCAGTGAAAAGCTTTTGTTGCGTGTTATCCAGTCAGCAGTAAGACAATACATGATCGAGCCATTTACAGTGAATAGATACATAAGGGAATAATGTTTAGTGCAAGGTAAAGCCAGCAAAGTCCGATCAAGGATAGCCTGAGGGTCACCAAAGAGGTAGATAGTAGTTCAGCACTGCTCTCTGGTTGTGGTAGGTTGTATACTGCCCCAGTGTAATCTGCTAGTTTATACTCTTTTACTTATTATGATTGCGCCTAATGTACAGCGAGATTGTTACTGAACTGTGTTCAAAATAATAATTTCACTGTATGTACCTAGGTAGCATTGAGGGATAGAGGGCAAGTTAGTTTTAAGTTGCACAACAAGTGGGCTAGGATGAAGGGAATATCTCTGATAGGGTATGGTGAGGATTATCATAGGGATGGGTGGTAGAGGTAATCTGGAGGGTAATGGTGTAGGAATGAACTGTAGATGTTGCTTCAACTTGAATATAGACATAAAAAGCTGGAGTAACACAATGGGTCAGGCAGCATCTCTGGGGAAGCGGAATAGGTAAAGTTTTGGCTCGAGACCCTTCTTCAGACTGAATCAGGGGAAAGAGAGACATAGAGATATGGAAGGGTAAGGTGTGAATGAAACAGGGCCGGCCTTAGAAGGTGCGGGGCCCAATTGGGAAACATTTTCGTAGAAATATAAATATATAATTATAAATGAGTGTCGTGAGTAACATGACAATTCGGGGGAGAGTTCCTTTCACAGCTTGTGGGGAGTCTAGCCAGGGATAAAGTTGCGGGAGCGTTGAGAAGGAGGGGGTCGGGTTCATGCCTGTAACACTCACTCACCGCTGCCGCGGCGCTCCGGGCGCGGAGCCACCGCATTGTTGCCGGGGAGGGAAGCAGCTCGCGTGGCTACGAGCGGCCTCCATCACCGGACAGCGGAACCGACTGCCATCTCAACGCCTTCTGCCGGCCCGCTCACCTCTGGCAGTGCTCTCCGTCTGAACAGTGAGGGGACCAGCTCAAGAGCAAAGATCATAGAGCGGAGTGGGTCAGCGGGTGATTGATAACATCACAGCGGGCGATGGAGATTACTCCTGTGTCAGCGCGAACAAGGGATCAATTGAGGTTACTCGCCCTGACATATGGAGTAAGTTCCACCGCCCACTGACCCGCTCTTGAGCTGGATGATCCCCGGCCGACCCCCTCCATCTCAACCCTCCTGCCCTCCCTGCAACATTACCCCTGGACAGACTACCCACACGCTCTGAAAGGAGCTCCCCCCCCCCCAGCAGCGCTGTCCTTTTACAGCTGCTTCCCATCAGCTGCTAGCAATGAGGGATAGACTTGGCTATATCTCAGTATAGCCACATCGTTCTTGACGTTGCTGTACTGAGGGATAACGAAGTCTATCTTTCTTTGCTAATAACCTAACCTTCGGCCTCCAAGATGCAGGTACATTTTCTAACAATGTTACAAAATTTTGCAATTTAAAAAATCAAGTGCAATTTATCCCATCAGATAAAGCATTTAAAGGGTAACTGGTTTTGGTCTCCAATCATCTCACAAAGGGCAGCCAACAGTGGTGAGGCAGAAGGTTTAATTTTTCTTCAGCACATCACCACATCCCCAAACAGGCTTCGACCGTATACATTTAAAATCAGGATCTTTCCTGTTTTGATATGCAAGGTCATATCAGACGACAATATTGGACTGACTCTGATACCATGCCAAAATGGTAAAATGAAAAATCAAACACTTAGGTAGACAAAAATGCTTGAGAAACTCAGCGGGCGAGGCTGCATCAATGGAGTCGAGACCCTTCTTCAGACTGATGTGGGCGTGGGGTTGGGGGGGTCAGGAAGAAGAAAGGAAGAGGCGGAGGCAGTGGGCTGTGGGAGAGCTGGGAAGGGTAGGGGAAGGAGGGAGAAAGCAAGGACTACATGAAATTGGAGAAGTCAATGTTCATACCGCTGGGGTGTAAACTGCCCAAGCGAAATATGAGGTGCTGCTCCTCCAATTTGCGGTGGGGCTCACTCTGGCCACGGAGGAGGCCCAGGACAGAAAGGTCGGATTCGGAATGGGAGGGGGAGTTGAAGTGCTGAACCACCGGGAGATCAGGTTGGTTAATGCGAACTAATCAAACACTTAGTGTCTTTAGACACACAAAGCTGGAGTAACTCAGCGGGACAGGCAGCATCTCTGGAGAGAAGGAATGGGTGGGTGACGTTTCGGGCCGAGACCCTTCTTTACTCCAGCACTTTGTGTCGGTCTGAAGAAGGGTCTCGACCTGAAACATCACCCATTCCTTCTCTCCAGAAATGCTGCCTGTCCCGCTGAGTTACTCCAACATTTTGTGTCTATCTTCGGTTTAAAACAGCATCTGTAGTTCCTCCATACACACTTAGTGTCTTTCACCATATCTGGATGTCCAAGCACTTTTGAAGTGTTGTCACTGTTGGAATGAATGAAATTCAATATTCCATTAACCAACACCCATGCATCTGTTTTCAGCTGATGAATATAAGATCAAATATGATAAAGACACCCAGGAGAGCTCAATTGCCTTCAAATAAATTGTGAAATCTTCTATGTTCACTGCGAGAGATAAAGGAAATACAGTTTCGTGTCAGATCTGGAAGACAGTACCTCTTTACTGTGCAATACTCTCTCCAAAGAGGACCCAAAATTGTGAATGACATCAGATACATTTTTCTTTAATTTTTCAATGACTTGGAAGACGAAGACACATGGGATACACGGTGACTTGCTGTCAGAACGGGCTTACTCACACAAGACAGAGGGTTGTGGTGGAAGGGTGGTATTCTGGCTGGAGGTCTGAGACCAGTGGAGGAGACCTGCAGGGATCTGTGCTTTAGTAGGTTCGAAGACAACATCAACATTGGTGGAGTTGCAGACAGTGAGGAAAGCAGTTAAAGTCTACAGTGGGATATAGATCAGCTCCAGAAATGGAGAGGGAAGTGGCAGATGGAGTTTAATCTGAGCAAGCGTTGCACTATGGGGGGTTGAATATAAAGGGAAGACATACAGTGAATGGCAAGACCCGTAACAGCTGGGGGTCCAAGTCCAGAGCTCCCTGAAAATGGCAACACAAGTGGACTTACTTACTTCGACTTATTTCCCCCCACACTGTTGAGTGCATTGGGCAGCAAGCTTTCGCCATTCTGTTTGGTTATGTGCGACATCTTCCACCCTCGAAAGGCTTACGTCCCAGGTTTCCAAATCCTTCTTGAATGTGAGCCTCCAAGTGAGCCTCTTTTCCTTCTTCCGTCAGGTTGCCATGTCATTGCTATCTTAGGTGCGTGTTGTGGTGACATTCTGAGTACATGTCCTGCAAATTTCATCCTGCTTACCTCTATGTCCTGGCTGAGAGGCTTTGTAGAGAGAGTGGTAAGGAAGTATGTGTAAAGGAGTGATACCTGACACACTGTAACCTTTACTAAGTGTTTATTAAAGCACATGGTACACACGTCCCAGCACTGACTGCATCCAGCCTTCAGGCGTACCGGGACCAAGTGGGAGGAAACAAAGGGAGGATATCACAGTTATACTAATATGATGGGGCGTGGTTAATGGTGATGAGGTAGCTACATTATAGGTTGCATGCATAAACCATCCTTTCCCTTACAAATTAAACAAAGTTACAGCAATGGCAGGTTGGTTATACAGTACCTGCAAAGCTAAATGAAGTCTCCGTAGCGAGCCGGAGGTTTAACGATCCGACCCGAGCGAGTGCGCACAGCATCATCACCCTCCCCACCCGAAAGAAGAGGAGGAGGAGCAGGAACAGGAGGGAGAGAGAAGGCGGGTGGAGACCCCGGCCTGAAAGGGGAACCGAGAGGCACAGGTGAATCAGGTGAAACAGAAGGGGTAGAATGAGCAGAAGTCGGAGAGAGAGAAGACCTGACAGGGGACGACCGGGCCGGAGAGGCGAACCCTGGAAGAGCAGAGGGAGGAGACGGAGGTAAGCGGACCGGCCGGGGCATGCAGCGGGCAGAGGGTGGGTTAGTGGAGGAGGGCTCGACACGCGAAGGAGTGGTATAAGGAACCGCAGGAGGTGATCTGGGCTCGTTGACCGCTAACAGGTGCTGGCGGCTGCGCCGGTAGATAGTCCCCTCAAAATCCACCAAGTAGGAACGTGGCGAACTGTCGACCCCAACCACGGTAGCGAGTCGGGAGAAGCCGGTAGACGTCTGCAAGCGGACGACCTGTCCAGGCAGTAGTGGGGATAGAGGGCGGCAGGACTTGTCGTGTGAGCGGCGCTGGATTTCGTGCTTCTGAGCAATCCGTTGCTGGACAGCAGCAGGCTGCAGGACTTTGGGCATCAGGGACTGCTGGGCGATCGGCATCGGAGGGCGAATAACGCGGGACATGAGGCGTTGGGCAGGGGATCGCATTGCACTGTCCCTGGAGATGTTTCGAAGGTTCAACAGACCCTGATAGAAATCACCGTTGGAGAGACGGGATTGTTCAAGCAAGTGCTTTGCACTGCGGACCGCACGTTCAGCCAGCCCATTGCTCTGCGGGTACTCCGGGCTGCTGGTATAATGATTGAAGTTCCACTTCGCAGCGAAAGCTTGAAATTCGGCACTAGTGAACTGGCGGCCGTTGTCGGTCTGCAACCGAACCGGGGAACCAAACGTGGCGAAATGACGTCGGAGCTTACTGATCACCATCTCCGAGGTGATGGCAGGGAGAAGGTCCACCTCGAACCAATTCGAGTAGGAGTCGACCAACACGAGGTACTGCTTTCCACGCCATTCGAATATATCGGCAGCCAGCGAAGACCAGGGCATGTCAGGGGCAGGCTGTTGTAGAAGCGGCTGTCGCTGCTGATGCGGGGCAAGAGAGTTGCAATCCGGACAGGAGGCCACCCTGGCCTTGATGTACTTTGCCATGCCCAGCCAATAGTATTGTTCCTGGGCATGCGAGATGGTGGCATCGGCCCCGGGATGCCCCATGTGGGCAGCGTTGAAGTACAAACCGTACAGCGAGGCAGGGACGACCACCTTGTGGCCCTTGATGATAATGCCGTCCCGGAGCACCAGCTCATCGCGAACCAAAAAAAAGGGGTGAACGCCAGCAGGCAATGAAGTCCGTTTGATAGGCCATCCACGCTTGATGACAGCAGCAAGCTGTTGCAGGTCGGGGTCGATAGCGGTGTGCTCAACCAGGCACTGGAGCTGCTTGGAAGGGACAAAGTTTACGTTCAGTACCTGTAGATCTGCCTGCTCGAAGGGGTGCTGGTCGCAGGAGGTCTTGGGGGCCCGGGACAGCGCGTCAGCCACATGCATCTCGGTGCCCCTCTTATAGACGATTTTAAAATCAAACCGCTGTAGCTGCAGCATCATCCGCTGGAGCCTGGCTGGAGCGCTGTGTATAGGCTTGTTCAGGATCGTCACCAGAGGTTGGTGATCCGTCTCTACAGTGAACCTGGAGCCAAAGAGGAAGTCCTTAAACTTAGAACAAGCGAACACAACCGCCAGCAGCTCCTTCTCTATCTGCACATAGCGCTGCTCTGTGTCCGTCATGGTCCTAGAGGCATAGGAGATAGGCTGCAACGAACCATCATCATGGGGCTGCAGGCAAGCAGCACCCAGTCCAAAACGAGAAGCATTGCACGTAACCACAACTGGACGTTGTAAATCAAAGAACTTCAGAGTAGGTGTGCTGATCAGCTTCTTCTTTAGTAGGTCGAAAGCCTGCTGGTGGTGTGGAAACCAGGACCAAGCAATGTCCTTTTGAGTAAGTTGTCTCAGGGGTGCGCTCAGCTCGCTGAGGTCAGGGATAAACTTGCCCAGATAGTTGACCATACCCAGGAAGCGCTGTAGACTGGTAACATCTGTCGGGGCAGGCAGCTCGGAGATGGCGCTGGTCTTTTGCGGGTCGGGCTTTAACCCGCGGGCCGTGAAAACGTGGCCAACATATGGGACCTCAGGCACCCGGAACCTGCATTTTGACTGGTTCAGCTTTAGATTGATCTGCCGCGCGCGGTCCAGAATCCGTCGGAGGTGGCGGTCATGTTCAGCCACATCCCTTCCATAGACCAGAATGTCGTCCACAATAATCGCGCAGGGCAGACCTGCAAACAAGGTCGATTCTTGATTAGTATCGGTGTCAGTGGTTATGGGGAGAAGGGAGGAGAATGGGGTTAGGAGGGAGAGATGGATCAGCCATGGTGGAGTCGACTTGATGGGCCGAATGGCCTAATTCTACTCCTATTTCATATGACAAGGATGAACATCTTTCTATTGGGTGCTAGTTTAAAATTTTAACCTGGTTCACTGATTTTTTTGTTTTGTTTTACTTGCAGATTCTAATATGGCTGGCAAGAAGCTGTTGCTGGTGGATTGTGACTGTGGGCTGGACGATGCCCAAGCATTAATGATGGCTCTTGGAGCTCCAAACGTGCATGTCCTGGGCATTACCTGCTGCCATGGAAACACGTCACTTGATAATGCGTGCAGAAATGTCCTCCGAGTGCTAAAAGCTTGCAAGAGGACTGAGGTGAATGTCCGAAAAGTATCGCGTGCTTTGGAATATGATTCTTTAGCTGATGTCGATCTTCCGACTTGTAATTTTAACCCAGTCCTGTGTTCAAGGTGAGGTTATGGCCAGGATATAGATGAGGATGTTTATTGCCCTGAGAAGGTGGTCTTGGGTCTTCTTCTAAAGACCCAAGACCAATTGCAAGGGTAGAGAAAGAGAAATATCTAGGACATGCACAGGTGAACTTTCTCCCATCAATGGTACACAAAAAAGCTGGAGAAACTCAGCGGGCGCAGCAGCATCTATGGAGCGAAGGAAAAAGGCAACATTTCGGGTCGAGACCCTTCTTCAGACTAATGTGGGCGTGGGGTTGGGGGGGGGGCAGGAAGAAGAAAGAAAGAGGCAGAGAGGGGGCTGTGGGAGAGCTGGGAAGGGGAGGGGAAGGAGGGAGAAAGCAAGGACTACATGAAATTGGAGAAGTCAATGTTCATACCGCTGGGGTGTAAACTGCCCAAGTGAAATATGAGGTGCTGCTCCTCCAATTTGCAGTGGGACTCACTCTGGCCATGGAGGAGGGCCAGGACAGAAACGTCGGATTCGGAATGGGAGGGGGAGTTGAAGTACTGAGCTACTGGGAGATCAGGTTGGTTAATGCTAACTTCTTTAGACACAAAATGCTGGAGTAACTCGATGGGACTGACAGCATCTCTGGAGAAAAGGAATTGGTGACGTTTCGGGCCGAGACCCTTCTTTACTCCAGCACTTTGTGTCAGTCTGAAGAAGGGTCTCGACCTGAAACGTCACCCATTCCTTTTCTCCAGAAATGCTATCTGTCCCCCCGAGAAAAATCTAGGACATGCACAGGTGAACTTTCTCCCATCAATGGTACACAAAAAAGCTGGAGAAACTCAGCGGGTGCAGCAGCATCTATGGAGCGAAGGAAAAAGGCAACGTTTCGGGCCGAAACCCTTCTTCAGACTGATCGGGGGTGGGGGGGCGGGGAGAAGAAAGGAAAAAGGAGGAGGAACCCGAAGTCTGGGGGATGGGAGGAGACAGCAGGAAGGCTGAGGAAGGGGAGGAGACAGCAAGGACTAACAAAAATGGGAGAAACATCCCATCAATGTTTCCCTGCCCAATGAAGAAAGAAGCTGAGTGGTTTTGGGAAACGGGATGAATCACGTAACATTCAGCTATTATGTAGTTTAAACGTTATTATGTAAAGAGTGGTGAAACGAGCAAAGGCCAAAATTCCGGTGTTGTCAATTCAAGTGATCTTTCCAGCTGAATGACATCCTTCCTATAGCAGGGTGACCATAACTGAACACAGGACGTGTTGTACAACTGTAATGTAACATCCCAACTTACATACTCAATAGACACAACATGCTAGAGTAACTCAGCGGGACAGGCAGCGTCTCTGCAGAGAAGGAATGGGTGGCGTTTTGAGTTGAGACCCTTCTTCAGACCAAAACTGACCAAAAGTTCACCAGACTGATTCCTGGGATGTCAGGACTTTCATATGAAGAAAGACTGGATCGACTCGGCTTGTACTCACTAGAATTTAGAAGATTGAGGGGGGATCTTATAGAAACTTAAAACATTCTTAAGGGGTTGGACAGGCTAGATGCAGGAAAATTGTTCCCGATGTTGGGAAAGTCCAGAACAAGGGGTCACAGTTTAAAGATAAAGGGGAAATCTTTTAGGACTGAGATGAGAAAAACATTTTTTACACCGAGAGTGGTGAATCTCTGGAATTCTCCGCCACAGAATGTAGTTGAGGCCAGTTCATTGGCTATATTTAAGAGGGAGTTAGATGTGGCCCTTGTGGCTAAAGGGATCAGGGGGTATGGAGAGAAAGCAGGTACAGGATACTGAGTTGGATGATCAGCCATGATCATATTGAATGGCGGTGCAGGCTCGAAGGGCCGAATGGCCTACTCCTGCACCTATTTTCTATGTTTCTAAAACGTCACCCATTCCTTCTATCCAGAGATGCTGCATGTCCCGCTGAGTTGCTATAGCACTTTTTGTCTATCTTTGATGTAAACCAGCATCTGCAGTTCCTTCCTGTGCATTCCATACTCAATATCCTAACTCATGAAGGCCAATGTACCAAGAGGCTTCTTGACCACTGTATCTGCCTGTAATGTCACTTTTGTGAAACTATGTACCAGTACTCCTAAATCCCTCAGCTCTACAACATTCCACAGGCACCGACCATTCGCTGTGAAGGTCTTATCCTGCTTTCACTTCCCCAACACTTCACACTTATCTGCATTCAACTCTTGATCATTTCTCGGCCCACTTGTCCAACTGAGCAAGATCCTGCTGTAATTTTGGATAACCATCTTCACTATCTTCATACACCTTATGATGCCCTCGTCTGTAATGCGGGCTGTCCTCGACATCTCCGTTAACTGTTCCACGTTCCTCAGTCCACATCTTTTACGGGTCAAACGGTTCCTATCTCCGCTGCAAACTCGTGACATTGCTCCTTATCTCTTTTATGAAATAGTTAAATAACCTTGCGTCGATCTACCTTTTTAATTGTGAATTATCATTCAGAGATTTCCTTTGCTTTCTTTATTGTTAAATATTAATGCACAGGTAAATAATCAAAGGACGTGGCTTCCAGCGATTGCAGTTTGTCAGCCCTCTCTCTTTTCAGCAACCCTGATAATCTTTTGAAGTGTTCAGCACACGATACTCAGATTACAGGTTTTGTTTGTGAATGCCCTTTCCTGACTTTCAGAATGGTTTGCTCAGTCCTGCTGTGATTTTTTTCTCTTGCCTTTTTCACCTGTGGTCCTTTGGTTGTGACGATTCCACTGTCTGTGAAGGTGACTGTCACTGACTGCCTTTTCTAGATGGAACTTAGAGTTGACAATGTTGCTGGTCCTTCGCTTGTCTGTTAAGGGGCTGTCCCACTTGCATACTTAATTGGCAAGTTTAGAAGAGTTTGAAAAAATGACATGTTGAAGACCTCCTTCGACTATGTTGAAGACTAGCTTTGTCTAGCTGCGACTAGCTACGACTATCTTCAGGAAAATTGGACACCGAATAGTGGAGAGTGAATGTGACCTCCTTCGATCTCATTCGACGTCCCTTCGACTATGATGAAGACTATCTACAACTACCTTCGACTACCCTTGATTACCTACGACTAACATGCCGACCTACCACAACCTACTACGACTAAACCTACGAGTAAAAAAAGTATAGATTTTTCCCATGGCGACCTTTTTTTACTCGCAGGCATTTTTAAACATATTGAAAAAAACGCCGCGACCTAGCTGAGGCCTCAAATATGCGGAGACCACTCTCGAGCATGAAGGAGAGTTACGAAGACCTCCTACGACCTCGTGTCGACCATGCTGCGAGTATGAGTCGAGGGCAAACTCGTCAGAACTCGCCGATTAGGTCGCCCAAGTGGGGCAGGCCCTTTAGAGGTCCTGTTGCAATAAGTTTGGTATTCAGATGCATTGCTTACTGCAGATAGACAAATGGTGCAGGACCTGCTTCCGGGGACTAAGTCACACGTAGACCTTTGTGTGATGATGCTGAGGATATGAGAGTGAACCAGTGACGTGGGGCAGAATTGAGGGGGGGGGGGGGGGGGGGGGCAAGACAACAGTAAATTAGGTAGAGGAGAAATTATGGGATCCAAAATGCAGGACAGAAAGCCACAGGAGATCCTTCTTCCCTGTGGCTATCAAACTTTACAACTCCTCCCTCTTCTGTCGTGGGGTAGACTGAGACTGACTTCCTTCCCCCCCACCCCTCTCCAATCTTTGTACATCCCCCAAACCTTTCCACTCGTCACTTTAATTTCACACTTCATGTAATTTGTGTTGTTGTGACTGTTGGCAGAAGAATCTCCCTCCTGGGATAAATAAAGTTCTATCGTATCGTATCTTGGTGTAGGTAAAATCACCAATAAAAAACAGAACCCTGTAATAACTCGGCAGGTCATTCTGCATCTATGGAGTAAAATTGTAGGTGTTGATCTGGGTTGAGACCCTGCATCAGTCCTGATTTATACCTTTATTCCCTGAGACATTACATAGTTGGAACAGGGTGATTTAATGGAAGACTTGCTCACAAAGGACAGTTGCCGTTGAGGTTGTGGAGTTTTAGTATCCAGTGCTGCTATGATCCAATGGATTAACAACTGAATATGCTCATCATATCCATCCCATCTCCCCCTTTCTGAAACTTGTTTTTTCACTGATCCATTTGGACAAAGCTCTTCAAACTGAAACATTAAAGGGCCTGTCCCACTTTCACGACCTAATTCACGACCTCTGCCGAGTTTGCCCTTGACTCGTACTCGCAGCATGGTCGTCACGAGGTCGTAGGTAGGTCGTAGGTAGGTCGTGATGCTAGTCGTAGGTACTCGTGGCATCTAGTAGGTCGGGATGTTTTTCTAGCCTGATGAAAAATGTCCACGAGTAAAAAAGGTCGTGAATTAGGTCGTGAAAGTGGGGCAAGCCCTGCTCTTTGTACAGATGCTGCCTGACCTGCTGAATGCTTCCAGCATTGTCGACATTTAGACACAAAGTGCTGGAGTAACTCAACGGGTCAGGCAGCATCTCTGGTGAAAAATGGATGGGGGACGTTTTTGTTCGGGGCCTTTCTTCGTAAGATATTTATTTCAACCTTCCAGCATCTGTGGTTTGAATTTTTATTTTCATGAGAGCAGGATTTGCTTGCTACCCCTCATGGGGCTATGACCAGGAGATATCCTTCAGTCTTTTCCGTACAATCATAGTTCCATCTAAACACCGTTGTGTACATTTTATTTTTGTGTCTCGTCCGCTGCGTGTGTATGTCTCCCTAATCGCCTTCCTTCTCACTCACGCCTTGTCACTAACCATGTCACTTTATTGTTGCCTGGGTACTTTTCTCATCTAGATCTAAACACAAACTATTGCTTCTGTTGTACGTCCACTCTGGCGTTAGTTTATTGTTGTCATGTGCAGAGATACAGTGGCAACGCTTTGTTTTGTGTTCTATGCAGGCAAATCATTCCACACCACAGTGCAACAGGTAGTGCAAAAGGTGAAAGGAAACTGCAGAATATGGTGTTACAGCTCTAGAGTCAGTGGGGATTTAGTCAAGAGGAGCAAGAGCTGCAACAAGATAAATTGGGAATGCATCCTTGTCATATAAGTGGTGATAACAATGGTGAAGAAACTGCTCTTAAATCTAGTGGTATCTGCTTGCAAGCCTTTGTATCCCCTGCCTGATAGGAGACGGGGGATTGGGGGGGGGGGGAATGACTGGAGAGAATATAGTGTTGAGATAGGCAATTTGCCATGTTTAGCATTGAATACTTGAGCAGCTTTGAGAAGCTGCCTATTTTGGATTTCTATATCTCCCAAACACCAGCCGCTTGGTTGAGCATTTGAAAAAGGCAAGACTTTGCCTTGGGACATGTCACAAGTGAACAAGGTGTTGAGACCACACTGCGTGCAGTGCTGGTTGCTCAGCTAGAGGAAAGATGTCATCAAGTGCTCACCCTCCCAAGTATCTCAACCCGTCATCTTCACCACACCAAACTGTGGGGAAATACTGAAATTAAACATGGAATGATTTGCTTTCTCCGCTCTGCAGATCCCTGTGTTTCGAGGCACCAGTAGCTCTCTCCTTGGACAATGTTTGGACTCTTCAGCTTACCATGGAAAAGATGGGCTGGGAGATGTCCCAGACCCCAGCGCTCCAGGCCTGGAGCACCTGCAGAGTGAGCATGCAGTGAATGCCATGGTGCGGATAGTCACTGAACACACCGGGCAGGTGAGGTGATCTGGCTCCCGGGGGAAGAGAAGCCCCAACAGCTCTCGGTACGAGTGGCAGAATAAATCCACTGGGAGGAGCCTCTGATATCCACCTCTGGAATTGTGGTGGTGCTGGCTGAGAGGCAGTGTGCAACATGTGGCTGGAGCAGATTAAAAACATTGGAGATGGCAGACACTTGTTGGAAATGTGGATTACAATGTGTCATCATTAATTATTAGGCATTTGGACATCTTCTGTTTCTTGTGTCTCCAATTATTAGTCATTGTTGAGTTCACAGTTGATTCCCAAAGGCTGTGCCAAGTCCTTTTTTGGAGCTGTGCAGTTCAACAGCACAGAGCAGACCCTTCAGCCCAACTCATCCATGCTGACCAAGATGCCTATCCAAGCTAGACCTATCTGCCTGTGTTTCACCAATATCCTTCCAAACCTCTTCATCCATGGACAGGTTCCCTTCGGCCCATCTCATCCGTGCTGACCAAGACGTTCATCTGAGCTGGACCTATTTGTCTGTGTTTTATTCCTATCCATCTACATCCATGAACCCATGTCTTACACACTTCCGCAGCTTCCTCTGGCAGCTTGTTCCATCTTCTGTGGAGGGGGGAAAAATCCCTCCATTCCCCTTTAAATCTTTCCCCTCTCACCTTAAATCTTTGCCCTCTAGTTTTAGACTCCCCTATCCCAGGGTAAAAAGACTGAGATCGTCCACTTTATTTATGCCCCTCATGATTTCACATGCCTTAAAAGTCACCGACCCTCAGCCTCCCTTGCTCTAGGGAAGATAGTCCAAGCTTATCCAACCTCTCTTTGTAACTCAAACTGCACAGTCCGGGTAATATCCTCAGTATCATCTTGCAATTATGCTTGTATATGAACAAGTGTACTATCATACCAAACATTTTTCAGATTTGACTAATGTTTGCATGTTTTATTGTAATACTTTCTGAAAGCTTAGCCACGTTTTGATAGTAAGCTGAGCATAACCAAATTCGACTTGTAACATCTCAATTATTTACTGATTTCCCTGTAATATAGTATCTCTCTCATATTCATCGCCTATACATCCCAAACACATTACAATGAAGTACTTCATTGAACTGCAGTCACAGTTATAACTACACAGTGACAGCCAATTTATGGATGAGCAACAATGAAGATCAGCAGTGTGATCCACTAAGGCAAAACAGTGAAGCAAGTAACTTCACTACCACACAGTGTTGCTGCCACACAGCTCTGGAGCCCTGGTTTAATTCTGACCTCTAGTGCTCTGTACAGTGTTTACCTGTTCCCCCTTTGACGGTAGATTTCTCATGGCCGCTCTGGTTCCTTCCATCTATTCAAAAGCTTGCTGTTAGGTTAATTGGCTGCTGTAAATGTTCCCCCAGTGTGGGTAGGTGACAGGAGAATTAGAGATGGACACAAAATGCTGGAGTAACTCAGCGGGACAGGCGGCATCTCTGGAGAGAAGGAATGGGTGGCGGTTCAGATTGAGACCCTTCCAGAGATGATGGGGGAGAGATGGCGAGAGGGAATAGGTTGCAAGGAAATTGGTGGTGGTGGTGGTGGTGGGAAAGGGGAAGGTTCCTGTAAAAGCTGGCATAGACACATTGGGCGAAAAGGTCGTCACCCGTCTTGAGAAAATGTGAGAAATAATATAAAATTGTAGGAATTGATCAGATTTCCTCCAGATGTGGGTTGCAGGACAGCTTTTGGACAGGAGAGAAGCAGCAGCCAGAGGCAGCGAGAACGAGTATTGGCTGGAAGTAGGTGAGTCAGAGGGGAAGATTTAAAAATAGCGCCAAAGGCCCAGGTTCAAGTAATTAGCCCTAAAGTAGTTGATTAGGTACCAGATGAAGAAGTGGAGCTGCCTTGTTGAGGTGAAGTGCCTTGATGAGTACAATGTGAGTCTTTGGCTTGAGAGTCTTCGGCGAGGAGGCTGAGGCAAGGAGGCTGCACTTGATTGAAATTTGTGATTTGTGATTTTTGTCCACTGAAGAAATGGCAGGCAAGTTGGCACAATGTGTTTCCTGCAGGATGTGGGAAGTCAGGGACACCGCTGGTGCTTCTGGAAACTACACCTGCAGGAATTGTGTCCGGGTGCAGCTCCTGAATGAACACGTTGGGGAAGAGGAGAAGCAGCTGGATGACCTCAGGGCCATCCGGGAAAAGGAGAGTTTCCTGGACAAGACCCACAGTGAGGTGGTCACGTCAAGGATAGAGGGAGAGTGAAGGTGGGTGACTGTGAGAAAGGGGAGTAAACCTGGAGTGCAGGTGACCACGGTGGCTGTACCTACTGAAAACAGGTACACCCTCTTGGGAGCTGTCGGGCCAGACGATGCTTCCAGTCCGAATGGAGGACAGGTCGGTGGATCCAATCCTAGTGATGAGACTCGATCGACGAGACCGACGTCGGGCAGAGCCATAGTGGTGGGTGACTCCATCGTCAGAGGAGCAGACAGGAGATTCTGTGGCGGCAGACGAGATGTGAGGATGGTCTGTTGCCTCCCTGGTGCCAGGGTGCAAGATGTCACGGATCGACTTCATAATATCCTCGAGAGAGAGAGAGAGAGAAGGTGAGCAGCCGGAAGTAGTTGTGCACGTAGGCACAAATGATGTCGGGAAGAAGTGGAAGGAGCTTCTGCAACGTGAGTTTAGAGAGTTAGGAAGAAGACTGAAAGGCAGGACTTCTAGGGTGGTTATCTCTGGATTGCTTCCTGTATCTCGTGCTAGTGAGGACAGGAACAGGGAGATAGGGATCTGAATGTGTGGCTGAGGGGCTGGTGCAGGGAGCAAGGATTTAGATTTATGGACCGCTGGGATCTCTTCTGGGTAGGGGTGACCTGTACAAAATGGACGGGTTACACCTTAACTGGAGGGGGACCAACGTTCTGGCAGGCAGGTTTGCTAGGGCTACACGTGTGGGTTTAAACTAAATAGTGGGGGGGGGGGGGGGGGAGGGATTGACAAATTGGGAGTATAAAGATGGAATTGAAGGGGAAGTGAGTACAGGAAAAGTTACAAAAGTCCCGAATTAATGGGAAGGAAAGTTCAAGAAGGGATAAGAGAGTAAGGTCAGGGGCAACAGTGAGGGGGGGGAAGTGAATACCAAAGTTAAAGTGTTGTATATGAATGCGCAAAGTATAAGAAATATAGTGGATGAGCTTGAGGCTCAGTTAGAGATTGACATGTTTGATGTTGTGGGAATCACATAGACATGGCTGCAAGGGGGCCAGGGCTGGGAACTGAATATCCAAGGGTATACCTCCTGTCGAAAAGACAGACAGGTGGGCAGAGGGGGAGGGGTAGCTCTGTTGGTAAGGAATGAAATTCAGTTCCCTGCGAGGGGCGACATAGAATCAGGAGATGTGGAGTCAGCATGGATAGAACTGAGGAAGTGTAAGGGTAAAAAGACCCTAATGGGAGTTATCTACAGGCCGCCAAACAGTAGCCTGGATGTAGGGTGCAAGATGAATCAAGAGTTAAAATTGGCATGTAGTAAAGGTAATGCTGTTGTGGTTATGTCATGTTTCAACATGCAGGTAGACTGGGAAAATCAGGTTTGTACAAGTCACCAAGGAAGGGAGTTTGTGGAGTGCCTCCGTGATGGATTCTTAGAGCAGCTTGTACTGGAGCCTACCAGGGAGAAGGCAATTCTGGATTTAGTGTTGTGTAATGAACCCGAATTGATAAGGGAACTCAAGGTAAAGGAGCCATTAGGAGGTGGTGACCATAATATGATAGTTTTAATTTACAATTTGAGAGGGAGAGGGGAAAATCGGAAGTGTCAGTATTACAGTTGAGCAAAGAGGACTATGGAGGCATGAGGGAGGAGCTGGCCAAAGTTGACTGGAAAGAGACCCTAGCAGGGATGACAATGGAACAACAATGGCAGGTATTTCTGGGATTATACAGAAGGTGCAGGATCAGTTCATGCCAAAGAGGAAGAAAGATTCCAAGGGGAGTAAGAGGCGACCGTGGCTGACAAGGGAAGTCAAGGACAGTATAAAAATAAAAGAGAAGTATAACGTAGCAAAGATGAGCGGGAAGCCAGAGGATTGGGAAACTTTTAAAGTGCAACAGAAGATAACTAAAAAGACAATACGGAGAGAAAAGATGAGGTACGAAGGTAAGCTAGCCAAGAATATAAAGGAGGATAGTAAAAGCTTCTTTAAGTACGTGAAAAGGAAAAAATTAGTTAATCAAATGTGGGTCCCTTGAAGACCGAAACAGGTGAATTTATTATGGGGAACAAGGAAATGGCAGAAGAGTTGAACAGGTACTTTGGTTCTGTCTTCACTAAGGAAGACACAAACAATCTCCCAGATGTACTCGAGGACAGAGGATCTAGGGAGACAGGAACTGAAAGAAATTTGCATTAGGCGAGAAATAATATTGAGTAGACTGATGGGATTGAAGGCTGATAAATCTCCAGGGCCTGATGGTCTGCATCCCAGTGTACTCAAGGTGGCTCTAGAAATCATGGAACCATTGGTGATCATTTTACAATGTTCTATAGATTCAGGATCAGATCCTGTGGATTGGAGGGTAGTTAATGTTATCCAACTATTTAAGAAAGGCGGGATAGATAAAACAGGGAATTATAGACCAGTTAGCCTGACATCGGTGGTGAAGAAGATGCTGGAGTCGATTATAAAAGATGAAATAGCGACACATTTTGATAGCAGTAACAGGATCGGTCCGAGTCAGCGTGGATTTACGAAGGGGAAATCATGCTAGGAAAATGGACAAGGGAGAGCCAGTGGATGTAGTGTACCTGGACTTTCAGAAAGCTTTGATAAGGTCCCACATATAAGATTAGTGGGCAAAATTAGAGCACATGGTATTGGGAGTAGAGTGCTGACATGGATAGAAAATTGGTTGGCAGACAGGAAACAAAGTGTAGGGATTAACGGGTCCCTTTCAGAATGGCAGGCAGTGACTAGTGGGGTGCCGCAAGGCTTGGTGCTGGGACCACAGCTATTTACAATATACATTAATGATTTAGATTAAGGGATTAAAAGTAACATTAGCAAATTTGCAGATGACTCAAAGCTGGGTAGCAGTGTGAACTGCGAGGAGGATGTTATGAGAATGCAGGATGACTTGGACAGGTTGGGCAAGTGGGCAGATGCATGGCAGATGCAGTTTAATGTGGATAAATGTGAGGTTATCCACTTTGGTGGCAAGAACAGGAAGGCAGATTATTATCTGAATGGTGTCAAGTTAGGAAAAGGGGAAGTACAACAAGATCTGGGTGTCCTTGTACATCAGTCACTGAAAGTAAGCATGCAGGTACAGCAGGCAGTGAAGAAAACTAATGGCATGTTGACCTTAGGAGAAGGAGTTGAGTATAGGAGCAAAGAGGTCCTTCTGCAGTTGTACAGGGCCTGGTGAGACCACACCTGCAGTATTGTGTGCAGTTTTGGTCTCCTAATTTGAGGAAGGACTTTCTTGCTATTGAGGGAGTGCAGTGTAGTTTCACAAGGTTAATTCCCGGGATGGCGGGACTGTCATATGTTAAAAGATTGGAGCGACTGGGCTTGTATACTCTGGAATTTAGAAGGATGAGAGGATATCTTATTGAAACATATAAGATTATTAAGGGATTGGACACGCTAGAGGCAGGAAACATGTTCCCGATGTTGGGGGAGTCCAGAACCAGGGGCCACAGTTTAAGAATAAGGGGTAGGACATTTAGAATGGAGATGAGGAAAATCTTTTTCACCCAGAGAGTTGCGAATCTGTGCAATTCTCTGCCTCAGAAGCAGTGGAGGCCGATTCTCCGGAGAATGATAGAGCTCTTAAAGATAGCGGAGTCAAGGGATATGGGGAGAAAGCAGGAACGGGGTACTGATTGTGGATGATCAGCCATGAACACAGTGAATGGCGAGGCTAGCTCGAAGGACAGAATGGCCTGCTCCTGCACCTATTGTCTATAAATTGTGACCAAACTTCCATCTTTTTAAATGGCAGCTTGGGATCTTATGTCTAGAGAGCAGATTTGCTTAGGTTTAAATCCAGATTCACCAGGTCCAGATTGCACTCAGCACCACACAGTAGTGTCTTTGCTTTAGAGTAGAGGCAAGATTTCACCTGAGTAAGCCAGAGATCGTAGAATATTTGTCAACCTGCCTCGTATGCTCAAGGGAAAACAATCCCAGCCTATCCAACCTCTCTTTATACCTCAAACTGCCCAGTCCTGGTAACATCCTCTGTATCATCTTGCACGTATATGAACAAGCATAAATATGTGACACACACAATGGTCGGCACGATGGCACAGCAGTAGAGTTGCGGCCTTACATCCCCAGAGACGCGGGTTTGATCCTGACTACGGTGCTGTGTGTACGGAGTTTGTACGATCTCTCTGCGACCTACGTGGGTTTTCTCCAGGATCTCCGGTTTCCTCCCACACTCCAAAGACGTACAGGCTTGGCTTGGTATAATTGTAAATTGTCCCTGGTGTGTGCAGGATAGTGTTAGAGCACGGGGATCATAGGTCGGCATGGACCAGCTGGGCTGAAAGGCCAGTTTCTGCGTTGTATCTCTAAATGGGGATCGCTGGTCGGCACGGAATCGGTGGGCCGAAGGGCCTGTTTCTGTGCTGTAACTCTAAAGTCTAAACACAACAAAAACTGGACACAAGTTTCAAGTAAATACTATGCACAGTAACATTTTATCTTTCAGATTTCTCTCGTGGCTCTCGGTCCCCTGACTAATGTAGCCATGGCAAGTAAAATGGATCCAACATTTTCCACAAAGCTGAAAGATCTGTATGTCATGGGAGGAAACATGGAAGGTATGCTAGCTACTCACATCTGTTTATTCAGCATGTCTGTAATTTAATACTGAATATTAGAGTATGATTATATAAATGATTAGTATGTAAGTCACAATCAATTTCAACATACTTTGAAAATTATACTAACCTAGCCAGGTTGTTAAAACAAATTAAGATTAGATATACAACGTGGAAACGGATTCAGATTCAGATTCAAACTTTATTGTCATTGTGCAGTGTACAGTACAGAGACAATGAAATGCAGTTAGCATCTCCCTAGAAGAGCGAACATAGAATATGAGCAATAAATATATATACGTACATACAGTCGTCGTAGTGCAATGTTTTCCGGGGGAAGGAGTGTCCGGGGTGGGGGTGACTGGCAATCACCGAGGTACAGAGTTAAGTAATGTAACAGCCGCAGGGAAGAAGCTGTTCCTGGACCTGCTGGTCCGGCAACGGAGAGACCTGCAGCGCCTCCCGGATGGTAGGAGGGTAAACAGTCTGTGGTTGGGGTGAGAGCAGTCCTTGGCGATGCTGCGCGCCCTTCGCAGACATCGCTTGCTTTGGACAGACTCAATTGAGGGGAGTGAGGAACCGGTGATGCGTTGGGCAGTTTTCACCACCCTCTGCAGTGCTTTCCGGTCGGAGACCAAGCAGTTGCCATACCATGCTGTGATACAGTTGGTAAGGATGCTCTCGATGGTGCAGCGGTAGAAGTTCACCAGAATCTGAGGAGACAGATGGACCTTCTTCAGTTTCCTCAGGAAGAAGAGACGCTGGTGAGCCTTATTGACCAGAATTGAGGTATTGTGGACAGGCCCTACTGTCTACCAAGTCCGCACCAACCAGTGATCACCCCTGCACTAGTTCACCCCTGCACTAGTTCTGTCCCACACACGAGGGACAATTTACAGAAGCCAATTAACCTACAAACCTGTGAAAGAAAGAACTGCAGATGCTGGTTTAAATCGAAGGTAGACACAAAATGCTGGTGTAACTCAGCGGGTGAGGCAGCATCTCTGGAGAGAAGGAATGGGCGACGTTTCGGGTTGAAACCCTTCTTGAGTCTGAATCTGTATGTCTGAAACGTGGGAGGAAACTGGAGCGCCTGGAGAAAATCCAAGGGGTCACAGGTGCAAACGAGTCAGAAGAAAGGTTCTGACCCAAAACGTCACCTATTCCTTTTCTCCAGAAATGCTGCCTGACCCGCTGGGTTGCGCCAGCACTTTGTGTCTACTTTTAGCGTACAAACTCTGTTCTTAAACGTGATTTACCTCTACTATTTTTATGTTAAGAATTTCGTAAATCTTGCGTGAATAACTGTTTTTCCTTGATGCTTATTCAGTGAATTTTGTTACGATTCGTCCTCTGAACAATTTTAATTTGTGTAAAATTAGTATTTTTGTCAAAGAAAATTTGAAAAAATACCCAAATCGGAGAAAAAAGCAATTTGCATTCCACATGAATAACACATGAACCTGCACACAAAATAATCTGTGATGTTTTAGCCAAGGTGTTCAGTGAATCATTTTATTAGTGTTATAGAGTGATACAGTGTGGAAACAGGTCCTTTGGCCCAACTTGCCCACACCAGCCAACATGTCCCAGCTACACTAGTCCCACCTGCCTACATTTGATTCATATCTGTCCTATCCATGCACCTGTCTAACTGTTTCTTAAACGTTGGGATAGTCCCAGCCTCAACTACCACCTCTGGCAGCCTCAACTACCTCCTCTGTTCCATACACCCACCACCCTTTGTGTGAAAAAGTTACCCCTCAGATTCCTATCAAATCTTCTCCCCTTCACCTTAAACCTTTGTCCACTGGCCCTCGATTCACCTACTCTGGGCAAGGTGTTCAGTGAATCATCTTATTGTTGACGGATGACACAAAGATCCTCCACTGAATCTCCTGTTACTTCTGAAGATGGTTAATATCAGTCATGCCTCGTGCTTTAGTAGCTAAACATTTTTGATCAATCAGGATGGATGAGGTTTGACTTTCAGAAAATGCAGGAAGATACTAACTTGATTTATGGTGAATCGATGAGATACAATCTTGGTTATATGTTTACAAAATTGCTTTTTGTTGTCTTTGCCATCCAAGGTCAGACCCATTTTTCAACAAAAAAAGTGACACTTATGCTGTAGGTTGCAATATTATGTAAATAAATCTATCTGCATGAAATTTGCAGAGGGAAAAAGATTTTTACAATTGTACATTTGATTACGTTGGGCTCTTCAAAATGAGAGATCTTAATATTCCGTTGAGACTCTTACCATTTTGGATATATGCCAATCTTAGTACATGGGCATGGTGAAATGTCCATAAGTGTGTCTCTGCCTCTAATTGTGTGTATAGGGTCAATCTCTTAAGAACAAGAGTTTTCCCCCATCGAATTGTGTGAGATGGCAGATACAGTCATTTTATGACAGGAAGTTGATACTAATAATAAATAGCATTCTATGCCATATGTTTGGTATTTGGGCCCTACTTGTAAGCATATTCTAGAATGCAATTTGCATTCCACCAGAATAAAACATGAACCTGCACACAAAATAATCTGTGATGGCTTGGCCAAGTTATTCAGTGAGTCATTTCATTAGTCATTGAGTCATACAGCGTGGAAAAAGGCCCTACGGCCCACCCTGCCCACAATGCCCGACTTGTCCCATCTACACTCGTCCCACCTGCGTGCATCTGGCCCATATATCCCTCTAAACCTATCCTATTCATGTACCTGTCCAAATGTTTCTTAAACGTTGCGATACCACCTCCCTCAACTATCTCCTCCGGCAGTTCATTCCATACACCAACCAGCATCTGTGTGGAGAAGTTACCCCTCAGTTTCCAATTGAATCTTCCCCCCCCCCTCCCCCCCTCCCCCCCCCCACCCCCACACCACCTTAAACCTATGTCCTCTGGTTCTTGATTCCCCTACATTGGGCAAGTGATTCTGTGCATTTACCCGAACTATTCATCACATGATTTTTACATGATACTAGACTAAGTGGGACCCGTTGGGTCCTAGCTTCACACGGGAGGACTGGTCCCCCAATGCAATATTCCACCTCTCCACCAATTCCAATATACACACACTCACACACACACACTTAAAGCCCTGTCCCACGGTACGAGTTCATTCCAAGAGCTCGCCCGAATTAAAAAAATCAAACTCGGGGTAAGCACGGAGAATGAACTTAGTGAGTACGTCGGAGCTCGGGGACATTTCTTAGCAGTTGGTAACGCTAACGGCAGGTACTCGGGAAGACTCGCTAACGGCAGGTAAGCACGGGAAGACTCGTGAAGATTTTTCAACATGTTGAAAAATGTCCACGAGAGCCCCGAGTACCGACGAGTGGCCATTACTGTAAATCTCCGAGTTCGAATCAGGCAAACTCGGAAGAGCTCTTGGAATGAACTCATACCGTGGGACAGGGGTTTTACACACACACTGACCCACACACCATATATATATATGAGTAAACTTTCTTGAATCTACTCACACGACTGAGCACGGCCTCTCCACTGTGGGGCTTCTGCAGTCAGCGGCACTTCCAAAATCAGTGTGACCTCTGCACTTACCAGAAATTACGCAATCAGCGCGACCTGTCCGCTAAGCGGAAGTCACGATATGAGCGGGAATTTTGGACTAAACACAGTCGGACCTAATAAAGCATTTATTTCTTCCAAACACAGTCGGACCTAATAAAGAATGTATTCCTTCCAAACACAGTCAGACCTAATAAAGCATTTATTCCTTCCAAACACAGTCAGACCTAATAAGGCATTTATTCCTTCCAAACACAGTCGGACCTAATAAAGCATTGCAGTTTCAAGCCCTGGCAGGGCAGCAGGCCAAACAACTCATGGCATTGTCATTTCATTTCCAATTAAGCATTGCACTTTCAAGCACAGGCAGGGCAGCAGGCTAAACAACTCATGGCATTGTCATTAAGGGCTAACAAATCATTTATTGCAAGTACATTGCAGACTCACAGTTCAGTTGATTCATAGTTTAGAATGACAGTGGTGGCCTCTCCATCGCGATCTTGCAGAGTGACTGACTTGCGTCCAGGCATCCACGGTTTTATAGTCCCGCTCCCCCCCACTCGGAAGGGGCCTTACCTTCATTGTGGTGATTGACAGATGAGAGGACCAATCAGCTGATCTCAAGGTTTTATAAACATTCATAACCTTTTTATTTTTTATCGATGGGAAAAATCCACGGGGCTGGCTCAGCGGAGGACTGTGAGTAAGATGGGCAAAAATCACAGCGATACAGGGTAGCGTTTTTTTTCTAAAATCAATATACAGCGCAGACAGGAAGTGGTCAAGATGAGACTTTTAATTATATAAATATGAAAATGCCTTGCTTTGTTATGTGGAGAACTGGGAATAGAACTAAAAACTGGGCGTAAAAGTAGAAGGTAGACACAATAAACTGCAGATGCTGTTTTATCCAAAAAGGCACAAAGTGCTGGAGTGACTCAGATTGGCTGTCTGACCTGCTGAGTTACTCCAACATTTTTTGTTGTAAAATGGCCAGAATTAGGCCACAGTCCTCTTTACCATTGAATAAAACTGTCTACCTCTGCTGTACCTTCCAACATTGCCTCCATATCTTCTGATTCCCTTCCTACCCAAAAGATCTATCAATCAGTTGTGAATTAACTGTGAGCAATCTCAGGGTCTGGGATAGGGAATCACAAATATTCGCCGTACCCTAAAGAAATGTACACTCAGTACTACAAATAGCGTTCAGAATAGCCCATTTGGACCCTGGCACCTGCTCGGTCATTCAACAGGATTGTGGTTGTGAGTGCCAGTTTTCCTTCCTTCACCAGCACACTGCAATAATGTTAACAGCTAAAACTCCAACAATCTCTCCTTGCTGAACATACTCTGTTTCTGAGCCACCCTTATCCTTTTGGGTAGAGAATTCCAAAAAATCACCACCTCTTGATGTCAACATTTGTACTCATTTCAGTCTTGGATGGGTGATCTTACTTTGAGATTGTGACCCCTAGTTCTGGACAGACAATGCAGTAGTAATGTCAAACCCTGTAATATTTTGAATCTTCTTCATCCCCCCCCCCCCCAACCCCTCCTCTCATTTATCTAAACTATGAAGAGGATAGGCTGAGTTTTTTAGTTTAAACCCACACGTGTAGCTCTTGCAAACCTGCCTGCCAGAACGTTGGTCCCCCTCCAGTTAAGGTGTAACCCGTCCCTTTTGTACAGGTCACCCCTACCCCAGAAGAGATCCCATTGGTCTATAAATCCCTGCCCCCTGCACCAGCCCCCCAGCCACACATTCAGATCCCCTATCTCCCTGTTCCTGTCCTCACCAGCACGAGGTACTGGAAGCAATCCAGAGATAACCACCTTAGAAGTCCTGCCTTCTTGGAGTCTTCTTATAGGACATAGAAATAGAAAATAGGTGCAGGAGTAGGCCATTCGGCCCTTCGAGCCTGCACCGCAATTCAATATGATCATGGCTGATCATCCAACCCAGTATCCTGTACCTGCCTTCTCTCCATACCCCCTGATCCCTTTAGCCACAAGGGCCGCATCTAACTCCCTCTTAAATACAGCCAGTGAACTGGCCTCAACTATCTTTTGTGGCAGAGAATTCCAGAGAACATTCAAAAATGTTTTTCTCATCTCGGTCCCAAAAGATTTCCCCCTTATCCTTAAACTGTGACCCCTTGAGAATTTTGTAAGTTTCTATAAGATCCCCCCTCAATCTTCTAAATTCTAGCGAGTACAAGCCGAGTCTATCCAGTCTTTCGTCATAAGGCTTATGTAAGGCTTTCGTGTAAGGCTTTATTGTATTTGTATAAGGGGGAGAATGAGGGCCAGGGCAGTTTACTGTTCTGGATGTCAGATGTGGGAGGTCATGGAGTCGGAGTGCCCTCCAGACGTCCACATCTGCGCAAGGTGTGTCGAGATGGGGCTCCTAAGGGACCGTGTCAGGAACCTGGAACAGCAACTCGATGACCTCTGTCTGCTCAGGGAGAGCGAGGAGGTCATAGAAAGGAGTTACAGGGAGGTGGTCACTCCAAGACCATGGGAGACAGAAAACTGGGTCACAGTTAGGAAGGGCAACGGGCAGAGGCAGGGACTGGTGAGTACCCCGGTGGCTGTACACCTTGAAAATAAGTACTCATGCTTGAGTAAGGGTGGGGGAGACAGCCTACCTGGGGGCAGCGACAGCGGCCGGGCCTCTGGCACAAAGACCGGTCCGGTTGCTCAGAAGGGTAAGGAAAAGAAGAGGAGGGCAATTGTAATAGGGGACTCTATAGTCAGGGGGTCGGATAGGCGATTCTGTGGACGCAGACAGGAGTCACGGATGGTAGTTTGCCTCCCTGGTGCCAGGGTCAGGGATGTGTCTGAACGTGTCCAAGAAATCCTGAAATGGGAGGGAGAGGAGCCTGAGGTTGTGGTACATATAGGTACCAACGACATAGGTAAAAAAAGAGAAGAGGTCCTGAAAGAAGAATTTAGGGAGTTAGGTAGAGAGCTAAGGAGAAGGACTGGAAAGGTAACAATCTCAGGATTACTGCCTGTGCCACGCGACAGTGAGAGTAGGAATGGAGCGAGGTGGAGGATAAATGCGTGGATGAGAGACTGGTGCAGTGGGTATGGATTCAAGTTTCTGGATCATTGGGACCTCTTTTGGAGAAGGTGCGACCTGTACAGAAAGGACGGGTTGCACTTGAACTCAAGGGGGACCAATATCCTGGCGGGGAGATTTGCAAAGGCTACTGGGGAGACTTTAAACTAGTATGGTTGGGGGGAGGGACTCAAATTGGGAAAGCTAGCAGTCAGTGTGTGAAGCAGGGGGCAGAGAATGGTAGCACTCTGACCCAAAATGTAGGGGAGAGAGAAGAAAAAGAAAATAATCAGAGAATAAGAGAGGGTGGGTTTCTTAAATGTGTATATTTTAATGCTAGGAGCATTGTAAGAAAAGTGGATGAACTTAGAGCCTGGATTGACACCTGGAAGTATGATGTTATGGCGATCAGTGAAACATGGTTGCAGGAGGGCTGTGATTGGAAACTAAATATTCCAGGATTTCGTTGCTTCAGGTGTGATAGAATTGGAGGGGCAAGAGGTGGAGGTGTTACATTGCTTATCAGGGAAGATATTACAGCAGTGCTTTGGCAGGATAGATTAGAGGGCTCGTCTAGGGAGGCTATTTGGGTGGAACTGAGAAATGGGAAAGGGGTAGCAACACTTATAGGGGTGTATTATAGACCGCCAAATGGGGAGCGAGAATTGGAAGAGTAAATATGTAAGGAGATTGCAGATATTAGTAGTAAGCACAAGGTAGTGATTGTGGGAGATTTCAATTTTCCACACATAGACTGGGAAACACATTCTGTAAATGGGCTGGATGGGTTGGAGTTTGTAAAATGTGTGCAGGATAGTTTTTTGCAACAATACATAGAAGTACCTACTAGAGAAGGGGCGGTACTGGACCTCCTGTTAGGAAATGAGATGGGTCAGGTGGCAGAGGTATGCGTTGGGGAACAGTTCGGGTCCAGTGATCACAATACCATTAGTTTCAATATAATTATGGAGAGGGACAAAACTGGACCTAGGGTTAAGATTTTTGATTGGAGAAAGGCTAACTTTGAGGAGATGCGAAAGGATTTAAAAGGAGTAAATCGGGACAGTTTGTTTTATGGGAAAGATGTGGAAGAGAAATGGAGTACATTTAAAGGTGAAATTTTAAGAGTACAGAATCTTTATGTCCCTGTTCGGTTGAAAGGAAATCGTAAAAATTGTAGAGCCATGGTTTTCAAAGGAAATTGGACACTTGTTTCGGAAAAAGAGGGAGATCTACAATAGTTATAGGCAGCATGGAGTAAATGAGGTGCTTGAGGAGTATAAAGAATGTAAAAAGAATCTTAACAAAGAAATTAGAAAAGCTAAAAGAAGATATGAGGTTGCTTTGGCAAGTAAGGTAAAAGTAAATCCGAAGGGTTTCTACCGCTATATTAATAGCAAAAGGATAACGAGGGATAAAATTGGTCCATTAGAGAGTCAGAGTGGCCAACTATCTGCAGAGCCAAAAGAGATGGGGGAGATATTGAACAGTTTCTTTTCTTCGGTATTCACCAAGGAGAAGGATATTGAATTATGTGAGGTAAGGGAAACAAGTAGAGTAGCTATGGAAACTATGAGGATCTAAGAAGAGGAAGTACTGACACTTTTGAGAAATATAAAAGTGGATAAGTCTCCAGGTCCGGACAGGATATTCCCTAGGACATTGAGGGAAGTTAGTGTAGAAATAGCAGGGGCTATGGCAGAAATATTTCAAATGTCATTAGAAACGGGAATAGTGCCGGAGGATTGGCGTACTGCGCATGTTGTTCCATTGTTTAAAAAGGGGTCTAAGAGTAAACCTAGCAATTATAGACCTGTTAGTTTGACGTCAGTGGTGGGCAAATTAATGGAAAGAATACTTAGAGATAATATATAAAGCATCTGGATAAACAGGGTCTGATTAGGAACAGTCAACATGGATTTGTGCCTGGAAGGTCATGTTTAACTAATCTTCTTGAATTTTTTGAAGATGTTACTCGGGAAATTGATGAGGGTAAAGCAGTGGATGTTGTGTATATGGACTTCAGTAAGGCCTTTGACAAGGTTCCTCATGGAAGGTTGGTTAAGAAGGTTCAATGGTTGGGTATTAATGGTGGAGTAGCAAGATGGATTCAACAGTGGCTGAATGGGAGATGCCAGAGAGTAATGGTGGATGGTTGTTTGTCAGGTTGGAGGCCAGTGATGAGTGGGGTGCCACAGGGATCTGTGTTGGGTCCACTGTTGTTTGTCATGTACATCAATGATCTGGACGATGGTGTGGTAAATTGGATTAGTAAGTATGCAGATGATACTAAGATAGGTGGGGTTGTGGGTAATGAAGTAGAGTTTCAAAGTCTACAGAGAGATTTATGCCAGTTGGAAGAGTGGGCTGAAAGATGGCAGATGGAGTTTAATGCTGATAAGTGTGAGGTGCTACATCTTGGCAGGACAAATCAAAATAGGACGTACATGGTAAATGGTAGGGAATTGAAGAATGTAGGTGAACAGAGGGATCTGGGAATAACTGTGCACAGTTCCCTGAAAGTGGAATCTCATAGGGTGGTAAAGAAAGCTTTTGGTGTGCTGGCCTTTATAAATCAGAGCATTGAGTATAGAAGTTGGGATGTAATGTTAAAATTGTACAAGGCATTGGTGAGGCCAATTCTGGAGTATGGTGTACAATTTTGGTCGCCTAATTATAGGAAGGATGTCAACAAAATAGAGAGAGTACAGAGGAGATTTACTAGAATGTTGCCTGGGTTTCAGCAACTAAGTTACAGAGAAAGGTTGAACAAGTTAGGGCTTTATTCTTTGGAGCGCAGAAGGTTAAGGGGGGACTTGATAGAGGTTTTTTAAATGATGAGAGGGATAGACAGAGTTGACGTGGAAAAGCTTTTCCCACTGAGAGTATGGAAGATTCAAACAAGGGGACATGACTTGAGAATTAAGGGACTGAAGTTTAGGGGTAACATGAGGGGGAACTTCTTTACTCCGAGAGTGGTAGCTGTGTGGAATGAGCTTCCAGTGAAGGTGGTGGAGACAGGTTTGTTTTTATCATTTAAAAATAAATTGGATAGTTATATGGATGGGAAAGGAATGGAGGGTTATGGTCTGAGCGCAGGTATATTGGACTAGGGGAGATTATGTGTTTGGCACGGACTAGAAGGGTCGAGATGGCCTGTTTCCGTGCTGTAATTGTTATATGATTATATGGTTATATGAAAGTCCTGCCATCCCAGGAATCAGTCTGGTGAACCTTCTCTGTACTCCCTCTATGGCAAGAATGTCTTTCCTCAGATTTGGAGACCAAAATTGTACGCAATACTCCAGGTGTGGTCTCACCAAGACCCTATACAACTGCAGTAGAACCTGCTCCTATACTCAAATCCTTTTGCTATGAATGCTAACATACCATTCGCTTTCTTCACTGCCTGCTGCACCTGCATGCCTACTTTCAATGACTGGTGTACCATGACACCCAGGACAATCCCCTCCACTGCAGGACTAAATCTGGTGGACAACCTTTGTCCTAAAAGGCTGACCTTCTTTCCCCCCCACTACCACCCCATCCTGAGTCTGTGGCACATAGGTTGACCATCCAGAGCAAAGAGCTTCTCAAGGCATTGAAGAATTGTACATTCATCTGGTGACCCGTTGTCTTGTCAAACACATTTCATTGTACCGTTGACCCTGTGTTAACCTACATATGACAAATAAAACTGAACTGAACTGATCAACCTAATTGAAAGTGTGAGTAGCTACTGTCTGCTGCTCAACTATATACGAGTGAAAATAGTTTTCGAATGGCTATATAGTTAAAATGGTTGACCGAGCAGTCTGAAATGTCAATCTTTTGGTTTGTTTCCAAATAATCAAATGTAGATGAATTTTTAAGTTTCGTCTTGCATTTAAATTATTAGACTAAGAAATCAGCCAACCTAACAAACTAGAGACAAAATGCTGCTTTAACAACCTTTGGTCAGATTTGCTTGATTACTTTCATTCAGATTGTTTGGTACAGGCCATTCATGATCCATGAATGATTTGCTTTATTTTCAGCCGTCGGGAACGTAACCGTTTGCGGGGAGTTTAACTTTGCCACCGACCCAGAGGCTGCTTCCATTGTCCTGAATCAGTTCTCGTGCCCAACCTACATAGCCACATGGGAATATACTCTGCGTCACCAGCTGCCTTGGGTAAGATCCATGTTTGTCAGTATCCTGTGGTGGAGGAGGAGGGGGTATGTTGGACTTCTCTCCTGTAACTGCCTGCACCCTCCGGACTCCATTTGATTGGTAAGGGCGTCAAAGGTCTCTGCCCACTGAGTCCGCACCGACCAGCAATCCCCGCACATTATATATATATATATATATATATATTGGAGAAAACAAAAGCAGGTCATGGGGAGAACATACAAACTCCGTACAGTCAGCACCCATAGTCAGGATCAAATACGGGTCCCTGGCGCTGTAAGGCAGCAACTCTACCGCTGTGCCACCCCGGGAAAGTTACGGGGAGAAGTCATGTGAATGGGGAATGAGAACGAAAAATAGATCAGCCTTGGTGAAGCGGACTTGATGGGCCGAATGGCCTAATCTTCTGCTCCAATGTCTTATGGTCATGCAAAAATGACAGGCTGCAAATTACTCTTATGTAGGAATCTTCATGCTTTGCTCCTATCAAAATAAAATAAATGATGCAGTTGCTTTGTTCTATTTGTTTGTAAGTGTCACTTTTGAAGATGTAAGGTTAGATGGGGCTGGTATTGTTTGTATTTGGGAGTGAATATGTAGGAAATTTATGACAGATTTTATATTTCTTTCATGACTAAGAGATACAACCAAGTTCACCTACATCATATTTGCTTCCATTGCAACAAGTACATGAGCATGGAAATGGGTCCTTCGCACCACACCGACCATTGATCACCTGTTCACGCTAGTTCTGTTATTCCACTTTCTCACCCACTCCCTTAGACTTAGATCCTTTATTTGTCGTTGCCTGCAGCCATACATGTAATAATAAACAACAAAACACACAATAAACACAAATTAACATCCACCACAGTAAGTTCACCAGGCACCTCCTCACTATGATGGAGGCAAAAATCTTAGGGTTACTGTCTCTTCCCTCCTCTTCTCCCTCTGTGCTGAAGCGATACCCCACTGGGCGATGGTAATCAGTCCCACCGAGCTCCACGAACGGGCCGGTTCAAGCTCCGCGGCCCGGGGTGGTCGAAGCTGCCGCCCTCCAGTCCAGCGGAAGCAGCTGTTGCCGCGGGAGCTCCGGAAAACAGGCACCAGCCTGTGACCTGCGAGCTCCCGACGATGTCGCCCACTACACACTAGGGGCAATTTAGAGGCCTATTTACTTACAAACAAACCCGCATGTCTTTGGGATGTGGGGAAACCGGAGAAAACCCACGTGGTCACGGGAAGAAAGTGCAACTCCATGCAGCACCAAAGGTCAAGATTGAACCTGGGTCCCTGATGCTGTGAGGCAGCAGCTCTACCAGCTGAGCCACCCCATAATTCAGTCGGAATTTATTTCATGAGTGAAACTAAACTCAGCTGATGGATATTATTGGGGCAATGTAGCCAGTACAATATGCTCTGCTGCCTTTTTGATATCCATAAGCCAGTATCACTACTTGTATGTGGTGAATACTGTCGATGCGGGATCTTCAGGAGCATCCAGCTGAACATTTTTTTTCTTCTCTTTCAGAAATTCTTTGAAGAATGGGTAAACCTAGGCACTGAAAAGGCTTGCTTCATGAAGACTATTACAAGACACAGTGGAAAATACAAAACGGTCATGCAAAATGAAGCAGAATCACACCTTGAGTCGGCTTTTAACTCCTGCGATTCCTATGCAATGGCAACTGCTATTGACGCGAGTGTTGTTACTGAATATATCCGGTGCAGTGTCAGTGTGGAATTACAGGGGCTGCTCACTAGAGGGATGATGGTCCTGGACAGCCAAAACCTCCTGGGAAAGGAAAACCATGCCTTTGTTATGAAAAAATGTGACATTGAGAAATTTAAGCGGCTAATGATGGCTGCCTTGCAGTAGACCTCAGAGGGTGTAATGGTAATTGTGGATAGGAAGTTGGCTACCACCACCAGAGGTCAAAATAAAGATTGGGCTATAGCAGAGTTACCTCCCACATTTCCATTGAATTCTTGTGAAGAACCAAACGACTAGAATGTCTGACTGTATAAATGATTGATTTTACAAATCCAGAGTATAAGAATTTCAACAGTAGTTTGTGTTGTGTTTTTTTTTTCCCCCCACCATGGAGTCTTCAATAATGTTCATGACTGGACCACAACCCTAATCACAGACTTGCTATCCCACACCGATCTCCACCTTTTGCAGGTGAAGTGGACTGCTGGAAAAGCAAAATAAAACCAGAATACTAGGCATATACAAGCAGGCTGCCTCAAATCCAATGATTTAGGTTAGGCTGCATTTGGTGTATCGCATTCAGTTCTGGTTGCTTCACTAGAGGAAGGAAGACTTGGAAATGTGCAAAGGAGGCTTACTAGAATGCTGCATGATTAGGGGGCATTAGTTACAATGAAAGGTTGGGCAGACTTGGATTGTTTTCTCTGTAACACGAAGACGAGAAGACCTGATAACAAAAAATAGATGATAGACACAAAATGCTGGAGTAATTCAGCGGGACAGGCAGCATCTCTGGAGAGAAGGAATGGGTGACGGTTCTGGTCGAGATTCTTCTACCGACATTCTTCAGAAGAAAATAGTCTGTCGAGGAGCCAGCTGCAGATGGAGGCACTCAGGCCAAAGTCCAGAAGTTTAAGGATGAGCTTATTCAGTATTATAGTTTAGTTTAATTTAGATATAGTGTGGATTATGGGCCCTTCGGCTCATTGAACCTGCTCCAACCGACGACTACCCTATTTCTATACTACACACCAGGAACAATTTATTTACTGTAACTAATTAATCTACAAATTTGCATGTCTTTGGAATGTGGGAGGAAACAAGAACATTCTGAAAAATCCACGCAGTCACAAGGTAAACGCACAAACTCCGTACAGACAGCACCTGTAGTCAGGTTCAAACGAAGGTCTCTCGAGCTGTAAGGGAGCAACTCTACTACTGTGACACGGTGCTGACCCTATAGGGGTGCGAGTGAGGCCTCAACTGAATAACAGTGTTAAGTTGATACGGTGCAAGAAAATTGCTGGTTCACCAGGAACGCAAATAACAGACGTGATGGGGGGGGGGGGGAAAGGGCAGGTGTTTCTTCATCTTCAGCAGTTGCAGATGAAGTGAGAGGGAAGGATGTGATGGTGTTGTCAGAGTTAGAATATGCCATCAGGAAATCCCATTCAGGATGTTGAACAGAAAAAGGAGATGGGTTTGATGGTTTGGGGACTTGGCAGGAAAGGTTACACAATGGGGCCATCCGTCATGTTGTTGAGCGGTGGAACAGGGCCAAGTGACTATTTGTATTGTTCTTGTATCAGGTTTACACAATGTCAAACATTGGTGGATTTGTATTGAAGTAATATTGGCAAAACTACAAGATAAGTTAGTTGGGAAGGTAGAATGTTCCAAATGGGCTCATAAGTTGTAGGAGCAGAATTAGGCCATTTGGCCCATCAGGTTTACTCTGCCATTCAATCTCCGCCTCTCAACTCCATTCTCCTGCCTTCGTCCCATAACCCCTGACACCCCTACTAGCCAAGAATCTGTCAATCTCCGCCTTAAAAAAAATATCCATTGACTTGGCCTCCACAGCCATCTGTGGCAATGGATTCCACAGATTTTCCACCCTCTGACTAAAGAAATTCCTTATCCTCGCCTTTCTTAAGGTATGTCCTTTTATTCTGAGGCTATGGCGTTTGGTCCTAGAGTCTCTCACTAGTGGAAACATTCTCTCCACATTCATTCTATCCATGCTCTTTTCCAGGAAGTTTAAAGAATTGATATACATTAGTTCTGCAGCAAGATCAGTTTCTTCCACTGTCAGCTGTTTTACCAATTAGCATCTCCTCCCATTCTACATTCCCCAGGTCCTATCATGCTGGAGCAAAGGTGTTACATGGAAAAAAGGTGCAGAAGGAAGCTATTCGGCCCTTCGAGCCAACACCTCCATTCATTGTGATCATGGCTGATCGTCCCCAATCAATAACCCGTGCCTGCCATCTCCCCATATCCCTTGACTCCACTAGCCCCTAGAGCTCTATCTAACTCTCTTAAATCCATCCAGTGATTTGGCCTCCACTGCCCTCTGTGGCAGGGAATTCCACAAATTCACAACTCTCTGGGTGAAGTTTTTTCTCATCTCAGTTTTAAATGGCCTCCCCTTTATTCTTAGACTGTGGCCCCTGGTTCTGGACTCCCCCAACATTGGGAATATTTTTTCTGCATCGAGCTTGTCCAGTCCTTTTATCATTTTATATGTTTCGATAAGATGCCCTCTCATCCTTTTAAATTCCAGTTAATACAAGCCGAGTCTTTCCAATATTTCCCCATATGACAGTCCCGCCATCCCAGGGATTAACCTCGTGAACCTACGCTGTACTCCCTCAATAGCAAGGATGTCCTTCCTCAAATTAGGAGACCAAACCTGCACACAATACTCCAGATGTGGTCTCACCAGGGCCCTGCACAACTGCAGAAGGACCCCTTTACTCCTATACTGAAATCTTGTCGTTATGAAGGCCAATTAGCTTTTTTCACTGCCTGATGTATCTGCATGTTTACTTTCGGTGACTTGTGTACAAGGACACCCAGATCGTTGCACTTCCCTTTTTCCTAATCTGACATCAATGAGATAATAATCTGCCTCCTTGTTCTTGCCGCCAAAGTGGATAACTTCGCATTTATCTACATTATACTGCATCTGCCCACTCACTCAACCTGTCCAAGTCACCCTGCAACCTCCTAGCATCCTCTTCACAGTTCACACTGCCACCCAGCTTTGTTTCATCTGCAAATTTGCTAGTGTTACTTTTAATTCCATCATCTAAATCATTTATATATTGTAAATAGTGGCGGCCCCAGCACCGAGCCTTGCGGCACTCCACTCGCCACTGCCTGCCATTCTGACAGGGACCCGTTTATTCTTACTGTTTCCTGTCTGCCAACCAATTCTCTATTCATGTCAATACCCTACCCCCCAATACCATGTGCTCTAATTTTGCCCACTGATCTCCTGTGTGGGACCTTAGCAAAGAACTGCTGTAGCTTTGGGAGCAACAACAACAGCAGGAGGAGATTAGCAAGAGATACGACTGATTAGCTCTAGCCCAAGTGGGAGGAGAGAAGTGAGTCAGTGCAGGGAAAACAGCTGAAAACTGAGGAATTTGGTTGTAAATTGGTAAATCAGGCAATTTATCAGTCAATTTAAGTAAGACTGCTCTTAGGGAGCGGCAGTGAGTGAGCGGCCTTGTGAGTGAAGTGCCCTGTGAGTAAATTGTGAGTCTTTGGCTCGAGAGTCTTCGGAGAGGAGACTACGCAAAACACTGCAAAGGGAGAGACGAAAGAAGGAGATGTCAGGCAAGCTGATTCAGTGTGATGCTTGCAGTATGTGGGAGGTCAAGGACACCGCTGGTGCCTCTGGCTGCTACAAATGCGAAAAGTGCATCCAGGTAGAGCTCCTGAAGGGCCGTGTTGGGGAACTGGAGAAGCAAGTGGATGACCTCTGGTTCGTCCGAGAAACGGAGTCGTTCCTCGACAAGTCCTACAGTACGATTGTTACACCTAAGGTACTGGAAGAGAGAAGGTGGGAGACAGTGAGAACGGGAGGGAAGCATGGAATGCCAACGTCCCCGGGTTTTGTACCTCTTGTGAACAGGTTCACCCACTTAGAAGCTGTCGGGACAGAAGAGGTGTTTACACTGGGCGGTGGACTGGCTTGTGATGCGAATAGGGCTGTTGAGCCAAAACCAAAAAGGCCTAAGGCAGGCAACGCCATTGTAGTAGGAGACTCCATTGTGAGAGGTACGGACAGGGGTTTCTGCGGCAACAGACGGGATGCGAGGATGGTGTGCTGCCTTCCTGGTGCCAGGATCCAGGATGTCACGGACAGAGTGCAGAAAATCCTCAAGGGCGAAGGTGAACATCCGGAAGTGGTAGTGCATGTCGGCACAAACGATGTCGGAAAGAAGGGGATGAATATTCTGCAGCGTGACTTTGGAAGCTCGGAAAAATGCTGAAAAGCAGGACCTCCAGGGTTGTTATCTCCGGTTTGCTTCCAGTTCCTCGTGCTGGCGAGAGCAGGAACAGGGAGATACGGGACCTGAACGTGTGGCTGAGGAACTGGTGCACGGGGCAGGGATTTAGATTCTTAGATCGCTGGGATCTGTTTTGGGGTAAGGGGGAACTGTACAAAAGGGACGGATTGCATCTTAACAGGTGTGGGACCAGCATTCTGGCAGGCAGGTTTGCCACTGCTACACGGGTGGTTTTAAACTGAATAAGGGGGGTGGGGTGTCGAATGGGCTAGTGGAGGATGGAGTTAAAGGGAAAGGGTTTCTTAAATGTGTGAGCGTAGAGACAGAGGGGTGTAAAATGAGGGTAGAAGCAATAGGTAGCAAGGTGAAAAGTAAAAGTGGCAGGCCGGAAAATCCAGGGCAAAAATCAAAAAGGGCCACTTTTCAACAAAATTGTATAAGGGGTAAGAGTGTTGTAAAAACAAGCCTGAAGGCTTTGTGTCTCAATGCAAGGAGCATTCGTAATAAGGTGGATGAGTTGAATGTGCAGATAGCTATTAATGACTATGATATAGTTGGGATCACGGAGACATGGCTCCAGGGTGACTAAGGCTGGGAGCTGAACATCCAGGGATATTCAATATTCAGGAGGGATAGAGAGAAAGGAAAAGGAGGTGGGGTAGCGTTGCTGATTAGAGAGGAGATTAACGCAATGGAAAGGAAGGACATTAGTTTGCAGGATGTGGAATCGGTATGGGTAGAGCTGCGAAACACTGAGGGGCAGAAAACGCTGGTGGGTGTTGTGTACAGGCCACCTAACAGTAGTAGTGAAGTTGGAGATGGTATCAAACAGGAAATTAGAAATGCGTGCGACAAAGGCAAAACCGTTATAATGGGTGACTTCAATCTACATATAGATTGGGTGAATCAAATTGGCAGGGGTGCTGAGGAAGAGGATTTTTGGAATGTATGCGGGATAGTTATCTAAATCAACATGTAGAGGAACCAACGAGAGAGCAGGCTATTTTAGACTGGGTATTGAGTAATGAGGAAGGGTTAGTTAGCAGTCTTGTTGTACGTGCGCCCTTGGGCAAGAGTGACCATAATATGGTTGAGTTCTTCATTAGGATGGAGAGTGACATTGTTAATTCAGAAACAATGGTTCTGAACTTAAAGAAAGGTAACTTTGAGGGTATGAGACGTGAATTGGCCAAGATTGACTGGCAATTAATTCTAAAAGGGTTGACGGTGGATATGCAATGGAAGACATTTAAAGACTGCATGGATGAACTACAAAAATTGTTCATCCCAGTTTGGCAAAAGAATAAATCAGGGAAGGTAGTGCATCCGTGGATAACAAGGGAAATCAGGGATAGTATCAAAGCGAAGGATGATGCGTACAAATTAGCCAGAAATAGCAGCATACCGGAGGACTGGGAGAAATTCAGAGACCAGCAGAGGAGGACAAAGGGCTTAATTAGGAAAGGAAAAATAGATTATGAAAGAAAACTGGCAGGGAACATAAAAACTGACTGCAAAAGTTTTTATAGATATGTGAAAAGAAAGAGATTAGTTAAAACAAATGTAGGTCCCTTGCAGTCAGAAACGGGTGAGTTGATCATGGGGAACAAGGATATGGCGGACCAATTGAATAACTACTTTGGTTCCGTCTTCACTAAGGAAGACATAAATAATCTGCCGGAAATAGCAGGGGACCGCGGGTCAAAGGAGTTGGAGGAATTGAGTGAAATCCAGGTTAGCCGGGAAGTGGTGTTGGGTAAATTAAATGGATTAAAGGCCGATAAATCCCCAGGGCCAGATAGGCTGCATCCCAGAGTACTTAAGGAAGTAGCTCCAGAAATAGTGGATGCATTAGTAATAATCTTTCAAAACTCTTTAGATTCTGGAGTAGTTCCTGAGGATTGGCGGGTAGCAAACGTAACCCCACTTTTTAAGAAGGGAGGGAGAGAGAAAACGGGGAATTACAGACCAGTTAGTCTAACATCGGTAGTGGGGAAACTGCTAGAGTCAGTTATTAAAGATGGGATAGCAGCACATTTGGAAAGTGGTGAAATCATTGGACAAAGTCAGCATGGATTTACAAAAGGTAAATCATGTCTGACGAATCTTATAGAATTTTTCGAGGATGTAACTAGTAGCGTGGATAGGGGAGAACCAGTGGATGTGGTGTATCTGGACTTCCAGAAGGCTTTCGACAAGGTCCCACATAAGAGATTAGTTTACAAACTTAAAGCACACGGCATTGGGGGTTCAGTATTGATGTGGATAGAGAACTGGCTGGCAAACAGGAAGCAAAGAGTAGGAGTAAACGGGTCCTTTTCACAATGGCAGGCAGTGACTAGTGGGGTACCGCAAGGCTCAGTGCTGGGACCCCAGCTATTTACAATATATATTAATGATCTGGATGAGGGAATTGAAGGCAATATCTCCAAGTTTGCGGATGACACTAAGCTGGGGGGCAGTGTTAGCTGTGAGGAGGATGCTAGGAGACTGCAAGGTGACTTGGATAGGCTGGGTGAGTGGGCAAATGTTTGGCAGATGCAGTATAATGTGGATAAATGTGAGGTTATCCATTTTGGTGGCAAAAACAGGAAAGCAGACTATTATCTAAATGGTGGCCGACTAGGAAAAGGGGAGATGCAGCGAGACCTGGGTGTCATGGTACACCAGTCATTGAAAGTGGGCATGCAGGTGCAGCAGGCAGTGAAGAAAGCGAATGGTATGTTAGCTTTCATAGCAAAAGGATTTGAGTATAGGAGCAGGGAGGTTCTACTGCAGTTGTACAGGGTCTTGGTGACCACACCTGGAGTATTGCGTACAGTTTTGGTCTCCAAATCTGAGGAAGGACATTATTGCCATAGAGGGAGTGCAGAGAAGGTTCACCAGACTGATTCCTGGGATGTCAGGACTGTCTTATGAAGAAAGACTGGATAGACTTGGTTTATACTCTCTAGAATTTAGGAGATTGAGAGGGGATCTTATAGAAACTTACAAAATTCTTAAGGGGTTGGACAGGCTAGATGCAGGAAGATTGCTCCCGATGTTGGGGAAGTCCAGGACAAGGGGTCACAGCTTAAGGATAAGGGGGAAATCCTTTAAAACTGAGATGAGAAGAACTTTTTTCACACAGAGAGTGGTGAATCTCTGGAACTCCCTGCCACAGAGGGTAGTCGAGGCCAGTTCATTGGCTATATTTAAGAGGGAGTTAGATGTGGCCCTTGTGGCTAAGGGGATCAGAGGGTATGGAGAGAAGGCAGGTACGGGATACTGAGTTGGATGATCAGCCATGATCATATTGAATGGCGGTGCAGGCTCGAAGGGCCGAATGGCCTACTCCTGCACCTAATTTCTATGTTTCTAAAGGCTTTCTGAAAGTTAAGATACACTACATCCACTGGCTCTCCTTCACCCATTTTACTTGTCACATCCTCAAAGAGGATGACAGAAGATTAGTCAAGCAGGATTTCCCCTTCATAAATCCATGTTAACTTGAACCAATCCTTTTACTGCTATCCAAATGCGCCGTTATTACTTCTTTAATAATTAACTCCAGCATCTTCCCCCCCACCGATGTCAAGCTAACTGATCTATAATTCCCCGTATTCCCTCGCTCCTTTCTTGAAAAGTAGGATAACATTAGCTACCCTCCAATCCACAGGAACTGATCCTGAATCTATAGAACATTGGAAAGTGATCACCAATTTGCCCACGATTTCTAGAGCCACATCCGTGAATACCCTGGGATGCAGACCATCAGGCCCTGGGGATTTGACAGCCTTCAGTCTCCCCAATCCTATTTCTCACCTAATGCAAAGTTCTTTCAGTTCCTCTGTCTCCCTAGATCCTCTGTCCTCTAGTACATCTGGGAGATTGGTCCTGTCTTCACACTCTTTTGCCATTTCCTTGTTCCCCATAATAACTTCACCTGTTTTTGCCTTCATAGGACCCACATTTGTCTTTACTAATCTTTTTCTCTTAACATACCTAAAGAAACTTTTACTATCCTTCTTTATATTCTTGGCGAGCTTACCTTCGTACTTCATCTTTTCACCCCGTATTGCCCTTTTTGTTACCTTCTGATGTCCTTTGAAAGTTTCCCTATCCTTTGGCTTCTCGCTACTCTTTGCTGTTATACACATTTTTGTTTAGTTTTATACCGTCCCCAACTTCTCTTGTCAGCCACGGTTGCCTCTTACTCCCCTTAGAATCTTTCTTCATCTTTGGAATGAAATGATCCTGCATCTTCTGGATTATGCCCAGAAATTCCTGCCATTGCTGTTCCACAATCATTCCTGCTTGGATCCTTTTCAAGTTGACCTTGGCCAGCTCCTCTCTCATGCCGTCATAGTCCCCTTTGTTCAACTGCAACACTGACACTTCTGATGACCTGTGGATGAGGTAAACTGCTTTGCAGACCATCATATGGAGAAGGGAATGTCAGCCCTGTTTATCCCAAGTTAGATTTATTCGACGTGCACATAAAGTGCAGTGAAATGAACTTGCCAGCAGCGGCACAGTGAAAAAAAAACCATACAATACACAATAAAAATGTAACACAAACATCCACCACAGCATAGAAAATAGGTGCAGGAGCAGGCCATTCGGCCCTTCGGCGAGCCTGCAACGCCATTCAATATGATCATCCAACTCAGTATCCTGTACCTGCCTTCTCTCCATACCCCGATACCTTTAGCCACAAGGGGCACATCTAACTCCCTCTTAAATATAGCCAATGAACTGGCCTAAACTACCTTCTGTGGCAGAGAATTCCAGAGATTCACCACTCTCTGTGTGGAAAATGTTTTTCTCATCTCGGTCCTAAAAGATTTCTCCCTTATCCTTAAACTGTGACCCCTTGTTCTGGACTTCCCCAACATTGGGAACAACTTTCCTGCATCTAGCCTGTCCAACCCCTTAAGAATTTTGTAAGTTTCTATAAGATCCCCCCTCAATCTCCTAAATTCTAGCGAGTACAAGCCGAGTCCATCCAGTCTTTCTTCATATGAAAGTCCTGCCATCCCAGGAATCAGTCTGGTGAACCTTCTCTGTACTCCCTCTATGGCAAGAATGTCTTTCCTCAGATTAGGCATTCATCACTGTGGTGGAAGGCACAAAGTTTAGTCAGTCCTCCTCCATTTCCCCCCCCCCACCGTGGTCGGGACCACAACCCTCCGCAGTCGCCGCCTGTGGGCGGCTAGTTTTGCAAACAAGGCAAGTCCCGAATCGATATGGTGACTCACGGGACAAGCAACAAAAACATTGGAGAGAACACACACACAGTAGAAAGCAATCCTCACGCACAACACAATTATAATCACCAAAACATTCATAAATATATTTTTTAATTGTTTTGAAGTCAGTGAATGTGATTAGGTCTTACTTCGAGGAGCTTTAGGTAAGTGGGCATGGAATAAGATTCTGTTGGCATGGGGAGAACACAAATCCAGAACAAGGTTTTATGCATGAGAGACTAAGGAAAATAAATGTATTATGGTAAGTAAAGGATTGGTTCATATAAATAGAGATGTCCTCAACCTTCCCCCCCCCCCCCCACCCACTTGAAAGTTGGGCCTTGTATATGGAGGATGAACGGCAGTCTATTTCTGCTCTTCCACCACAAGGTGGCGCTAAAAGCCAGTAAATGGTCCGGTCCTGGGCCAACATTTCCCAGCTGTTTGCCAGGGTTTTTTTTTACTGAATATACGCCAACATCGCATTTCTCAGCACACAGGAATGCAAAGTTGTGGTGCTCGTGTATGGGAATGCACTTGACGGGCTGCGTCGACATACACGTGGCAGAGGAGCTCATTGATTTGGGCTTGAGCCTCCAAATCAGATTCGTTACTATAATTTTTTTTTCCAGAAGAATGTTTAAGGTCTTTAAAAATGTATATTAATTCGATTTTCAATGTTTCTGTCACAACCAATGAATCCAGGGGCTGTTAGATTTTTTTTCCCCCAGGGTTGTGGGTGGGTCTTATTCCAGAACTGCTGACAAAAGCGGACTTTCATATGAAGAAAGACTGGATAGACTCGGCTTGTGCTCGATAGAATTTAGGAGATTGAGGGGGGATCTTATAGAAACGTACAAAATTCTTAAGGGGTTGGACAGGCTAGATGCAGGAAGATTGTTCCCGATGTTGGGGAAGTCCAGGACAAGGGGTCACAGCTTAAGGATAAGGGGGAAATCCTTTAGGACCGAGATGAGAAAAACATTTTTCACACAGAGTGGTGAATCTCTGGAACTCTCTGCCACGGAAGGTAGTTGAGGCCAGTTCATTGGCTATATTTAAGAGGGTTAGATGTGGCCCTAGTGGCTAAGGGGATCAGGGGGTATGGAGAGAAGGCAGGTACAGGATACTGAGTTGGATGATCAGCCATGATCACGTTGAATGGCGGTGCAGGCTCGAAGGGCCGAATGGCCTACTCCTGCACCTATTTTCTATGTTTCTATGTTAACAACCTCTGTCTGGGGCAGTGAATAATATCAATGAGGAATCGACAAAATGCAGTTTCTGAAAAACTTTATTTATCTCAAAAAGTACAACCCAGAGAATCGTGTTTCAATCAAAGAACACAAAGTGGGATCTCACTGCCTTCATAAACGTTGGGTCTGCGTTCTCCAACAAGAGTAAACAGCGATCAGCAGACATTGTGAAGCTCATTATGATGACAGAATGAAAACCAAAGAAACTGTGATTACAGCTTTCTTTCTCAATATGCACTGCCATAATCTTGATGATTCCATTGCCCTTTTAAATACAAATGAAAGCCAAAATGCTGGATACATAATTATAATCTATCTCTTACCAACACATTCCCATTTCTAAAACATCCACTTTGCATCTTAAAAACAAAGGGTTCCATTAATTCTTGTCCTCAGAAAAACAGCTGAACTTGGAACTTAATACTGGGAGAGAAACCTTTCTCCATTATCTTAAAAATACATCGCAATGCTTTTTGGATGTAATACCAAGGGATGTGCATAAAATTCTTATATCTCATTCCCTTTTATTCTTCAAACTGAAAATAAATTTAAGATGTAATTCACTGAACATACAGGATGACTGGATACTTCAGTGACTTCTTTCTTAAACTTGAATATGTGAACGAACAAAGCCTTTCTGTCACAACTGCAACAGAAATCTCTCAAACCATAATTACTGTATGGATTGAGGAATTGTTTACAGCGGATACGAATTATAATCACGTGGCAGGAAGCGAAAATAGTGATAAGTTTATGGCTGAGAGCTGGATCCCTGCACCAGGAACACTCGCTCACTAATCTCTTTGTGCAACTCCAATTATTGTGTGCTGGAGTTGTGCAAAGGATCCCGAGCGAAGGGGTTTCTGAATTACAAGGCTCTGCTTCACCATTTCATTTTAAGCGGTGTCATCCTGTGCTTGTAGTCGGGTTCTGTGCATCACCTACAGCTGCAGACGTCAGCACATTAGTTCTCGTGAGGAAAGTTAGAATTATTTGACCAGGGATCAGAACTTCGCCTTCCAGGCGTGGGCCTCCAAATGTTGTCGAGGTTCTTCCAGGGGTCAAACATCCGTCCAAGGTCTTCTATCAGGCCAGGTGTTGGGTTTTCCCCTCCTATAAGATCGACACTTGCCATCGTGTTGTTGCTTGGTGGAGTGTTGAAGGTCAGGCTGTTGTCTCGACAGGTGGACCAAATCGGGTTGCTGAAAGGAGTGGTGGACCAAAGGCTGTTGCTGGAGTTACCCAAAAGGATTGACTGAAATGTGAAATACAAGTTCATTTTAAAGTGTTATACACACACCAATCAGGCTGGTTGCAGGAGCAAGGATACTTTAATCCACATCTAATAAAGACACAAATAAAAGGCAAAAACTGCTTGGAATACACAGCCCAGCTGCTATTCATTATTCAGACCCAAGCAGCTGAAAAACTGCAAATCATTCACAGTTTTCACACTTCATTTTCAGGCCGTGTGCTCTCAACATTCTTAAAGGAAGCTCTTGACTGCAACCAGCACGCTGTTTTACAAGCAGGCACCCTTTGTTTTTGATACCCAATTATACAGTACAGCCCCATTAAAAGAAAAAAAGCAGCAGTCAATAGACCCACTGTGCTGTAGAGCCGATGTATTCCAGGCTTCCACAGCGACAGTGGAGGGATTGGGATTTATTTCAAGTCGGCATGGTGCGCATCTTGAAGTGGGAAACGTGCGAGTGTGCTTGCTGCCACTGCCATCCCAGGCGGATCATGGTTTTAAGGGGTGCTAATGAAGCTCTGTGTTGCATCTTACAGAGGTACACACTGTAGCGAGTTTGTCAATAGTGGTGGAAGTGAATACGGGCTGGCAATCACAGAGGCTGCTTTGGGGAGGACTGTGTGATGCACCTCTCAAATTGACAAAGCAATGTCCCTCAATGTCGGCAAGACGAAGGAGCAAGTTATCGACATGACCAATAGACATCAATGGTGCCGAAGTGGTTGACAATTCACTGTGCTCTTGACGTGCCGTGGAGCTGGTGAAAAAGCATCAGAGGCTCAAGATGCAAGCCACTAGTCACTGGACACTTAACTTCTGGCCTGTTCTTGCAGTTATCACTGTACACATTTCCGTCAACAGTGATCTCTAGGATCTTGAAGGTAGGGATTAAGAACAGCCACAATATCATGGAAATAGGTAGGCGTCTCGCTGGCTGGGCTCAGTGGATGCTCACCACAGGCAAATTTGCAAATCTCATTTAGTTTTTATCTATGAACCTAAAACTCATTGCACAAATACAAAATACACATCTTCATTCTTTAGACATCGAAAGCCAATTCCCTCAAGTCGCCTAGTTAAAATTTTTTTTTTTTTAAAACACAAAAACTTTCCCTCTGCAAATGAATTGTTCACAAAATCAAATTGGAACTAGCACTGACACCAAGTTACCTGCATGGAATTACTTACTGGAGTTGGATGAGTTGGAGAGACAGTACTAGTTGGCCAGCTATTTCGAGCATCGGCTGATGAATCCCAAATTGATGTAGATGGAGAACTGTAATCAGGCCAATTATGGGCAACTTCTTGATTGATAAAGGTGGCTCTTGAGAGTACATGCGAGCTGAAGACCTCTGGAGGAGAACAACAACAATGCACATCAGCCATCCTTATTATCATAAGGCACATGACAATGATATTTATTCTCTACTGAAACATTTTTATTCTGTAACATTTTATTTACTACTCAATTGTGTTGGTTTCATTGTGCCACGGAGTTTGAATGCTGCCGCCAGGAAAGATTAGTACAGTGAAAAGTACAGAAAGTGTTGGAATAACTCAGTGGCTCAGCTGCCTTACCCACTGAGTTACTCCAGCAATTTGATTTTTTTTTGTAAGACAGCATCTGGAGTTCCTTGTCTCCACAGAAAAAAAAATACACTTGTTATATTCAAAAGACTTAATCAATTGTGGCTAAAATTACCCAGCCCAAAAGTCACATTTTCCATCACGTTTGTATATGGGGAGGAGGATAAAAATGATTTAAAAGGCAGATCATTTCCCCAAACCAGCAAGGCACACTCTACAGATGACACCACTGTGGAAGGTTAGATCACAGACAAAGACAAGACGAAGTAGAGGAAGGAGATAGAGAACTTGGGAGCATGGTGCAAGGACAATAAACTCCCTCAATGTCGGCAAGACGAAGAAGCTAGTTATCGACATGTCCAATCCACATGAATGGTGCCGAAGTGGTTGAACTTCAAGTTCCTTGGCGTTAATATTACCATGTACCAACCACATTGATGTGACAGCCAAGATGGTACACCAACACCTCTACTTCCCGAGGCAAGTTGGCATGTCTTCAATGACCCGTACAAACTTCTACAGGTGCACTGTAGAAAGCATACTGTCGGGTTGTATCACAGCTTGATTCGGGAACAGCTCTGCCCATGTTCACATGAAAATGCAGTGAGTTGTAGATGTAGTCCAGTCCATACAGACTGGACTTCACGCCAATGACTCCATCTATACTTCACGCCACCTCGGAAAAGCACCCAACACAATCAAAGACTTGTCCCGCCCCGGTCATTCATTCGTGTCCCTGGTCCTGTCTGGCAGAAGGTTTAGAAGAATGAAAGCACGCATCACCAGGCACAAGAACAGTTTCTTCCCCTCTGTTATCAGGCTTCTAAATAGTCCTTCCATAACCTAGGGTATTGTCCGATTCACCTCTACCCCATCGTGGTCTATGGGACTGATTGCTGAGAACGATATTCTGCATACTTTGATCTTTCCATTGTACTTGATTGTATTTATGTATAGTATCTGCTCGATCTGTTTGGAAATCATGCTAAACAAAGCTTTTCTTTGTATCTTGGTACACATGACAATAATATACACAAACCTAACACAGTCATGAGGCAATATCTAGATTCCAGCCTCTTGAGTTCTTCACTGTCTACAAGGACATTCGTTGTTCAGCACTATGTACACTAGGTCAGTTGCACAATGCAATAGCAGCGGGGACTCTCCCCTCCCCGAGAGAAAATCAGTGGATTTTAATTGCACCCCAGAGACCACAGTATATTAGCCAGTGCATTTAAAACATAAGTATTTTGTTTATAAATGTAATAGAATCTGTATTTCAAGTCCTATAAAGTAGTTTCTGTAAAAGAACAAAGCCTATCACTGTATTGCAGTACACATGACAATAATGATAACATTGAACAGTACAGCAAGCCCGTTGGCCACCAATGCATGTGCCAAGCAAGATACCAAGTTAAACTAATCTCTTTCAGCAAGTGATCCATGTCCTTCCACTCCCTACATATGTATGTGCCTATCTAAAAGCTTCTTAAACTTCACTATTCTATCTGCTGCTTGCACCACCACTTCTGGCAGCACGTCAAGCCAAGCAATTTAACCCCTTCCTATAAAGACAAAATATAATTGATAAATATGATGAGCGTTTGTCAGCACTGGGTTTGTAATCGCTTCAGTTTAGAAGAATGAGGGGGGACCTCATTGAAAAAAACAGAATAGTAAAAGGTTTGGATAGAGTGGATGTGGAGAGGGTGTTTCCACTAGTGGGAGAGTCCAGGCCTAGAGATCATCGCCTCAGAATTAAAGTACGTTCTTTTAGGAAGGAGATGGAGAAATGTCTTTAGTCAGAGGGTGGTGAATCAGTGGAATTATTTGCCACAGAAGGCTGTAGCGGCCAAGTCACTGGATATTTTTAAGGCAGAGATAGATGGATTTTTGATTAGTACAGGTGTCAGATGTTACGGGGAGAGATAGATCAGCTATGATTGAATGGTGTAGTTTTGATGGGCCGAATAATTTAATTCTACTCCTATCACTTATGACCTTACAACATGGCTGCTCAGACTATTAGACAGGTAAACAGGGATGTGGACCTCTACCATTGTTAGTAGTTGCATTTTCTTTGCATCATGTTGATTAATATTTGCATATCTCCATATCTACATCGATTCTGTATCACACATGCGTGCTTGCTAACACTTTTGCACAGAATATCCAGTCAACGTTCAATTTATAGTAATATGAGAGAATAAACACTCCCCGAAATAATTTCTTTTGCAAATGCCTGATGATATGCATTCCCTTTTACACCTCATGCCCTCCCAATCAGAGGTTTTCATCTGAATTGTTATTACGCTGTGAAAAAGAAAGGTGGAGAAATGGTCACCTGGGTTACACATTTACCTTTGAGCCACATTTCCTGAAAACACATTGGCAAGAATCTGGCAGCAAGTCAAAAATGCTTTCAGGACTCCATTTTAATCAATCGAATGAGACAATAGGTTTAGCTGACCTACAAATATGCCAGTCTTTAATGGCATTTGAATAAAAGTTGAAATTAGTGCGCAAAAGTGTAATCTTTTGGAGATGGTGAACAGATGAAAGTAAAACTTGTCTAAGATGACGCCCCTAAGCCTAATGCCACAGTGAGATACGATGGACAAACGTGAAAATCCAAGTTATTCAGTTGGCAGCTTTTTTTAAATATAAAAAGACATTTTTCAGATGGCATTAGATAGGAAAATATTGTTCAGGGAAACCTGATAATCCTTATACATACAAAGTGAACAAGCAGGTATAACAAGGGTTTCGGCCCGAAACGTTGCCTATTTCCTTCGCTCCATAGATGCTGCACCCGCTGAGTTTCTCCAGCACTTTTGTCTACCTTCGATTTTCCAGCAGCTGCAGTTCCTTCTTAAACTCTTAATAACAAATGATTACATTTGTCTTTATAACCATGATATTGTGGTTCTGTCGCAAGAAAACATAACTACACTCGCATAGTTCACTGGTGAGACGCCACCTGTGGTGTTTTTGTTTCCTTATTCCGAGGGAATGTAACGCAGATTAACTCTCTCAATCCATGGAAAGCTTCATGGGAAACGGGATTGATTGAATTCAGCAGAATAAATCTCAATTTCCAGCCCCATAACAGAAGTATCCACGTCACGGGACTGGAAACTGGAAGTATCCCAAGCTAATTCTGCTACCACCATCATCTATTGCAACAAGTGATGGCTCCCACTGATTGTCGAGGGAAGCTTGCGTCCTTTTCAGAACAGACGATGGCAGCAATGTCAACATTTGAAACATGGAAGATGGACACGAAAGAAGAAGAATCTCAATTTCCAAAAGTTTACAGAATTAGAAGTCCCTTATTAAAATTACATTCTCATGCTGCATCACAAGACAAATGCTGGGGATTTATCTTCCCAGGCTGAAAGAAAATCCAAGAACCAGGAATACAGTCAGAGAAACAGAAAAATAGGTGCAGGAGGTGGCCATTTGGCCCTTCAAGCCAGAACCGCCATTCATTGTGATCATGGTTGATCGTCCCCAATCAATAACCCGTGCCTGCCTTCTCCCCATATCCCTTGATTCCACTTGCCCCTAGAGCTCTATCTAACTCTCTATTAAATTCATCCAGTGATTTGGCCTCCACTGCCGTCTGTGGCAGGGAATTCCACAAATTCCAAACTCTCTGGGTGAAAACGTTTTTTCTCACCTCAGTCTTAAATGGCCTCCCCTTTATTCTAAGACTGTGGCCCCTGGTTCTGGACTCGCCCAACATTGGGAACATTTTCCCTGCATCTAGCTTGTCTAGTCCTTTTATAAGTTTCTATAATATCCCCCCTCATCCAGTGAATACAAGCTTAGTCTTTTCAATCTTTCCTCATTTGAAAGTCCTGCCATCCCAGGGATCAATCTCGTGAACCTATGCTGCATTGCCTTAATCACAAGGATGTCCTTCCTCAAATTAGGTGACCAAAACTGTACACAATACTCCAGACGTGGTCTTACCACAGCCCTACACAACTGCAGAAGAACCTCTTTACTCCTATACTGAAATCCTCTTGTTATGACAGGAGCTGTCACTTGTTATGTCACATACGACAGGAGCTGCTCTTTAGGTTTGAAGTGAGAAAGTTCTTAATGAAGGGTTGTGAATCTTTAGAATTCCTTCTTCAGAAGCTTAGGTGTACTGTCATTGACTAGCTTCAACATCAAGAGTGACATTATTAAGACAAAGAGGGAACCAAGATTTAGCACGGTGATGTGGAACAGAGGTAGAAAATTCAAGACAATGTTGAATATTGATATCTGACTCTAAGAACATAACAACTTACTTCTACCGACACAAGAAAATGCAGATGCTGGTTTACAAAAAAAGGCAGTGCTGAAGTAAGTCAGCGCATCACGAAGCATCTCTGGAAATTATGAATAGGTGATGTTTCGGGTTAGGGCTCTTCTTCAGACTTGTTTCTGCTGCTTTGCTGATTGTCTATCCCATTGACCATGTTGATTTTAAAGCCATTACACCCATAACATGATTTAATCTGCAGACGGCTGGGGCAGGGGTGTGGTAGGCAGAGAAAAGAGTAGGAAGAGGATACATTCTCTTCAGCAGTAGCTTGAGGTCAGGTGGCTCAATTTTACATAAAGGGTACTGGCTACATAGATTAGGAGGGAAAGAAAGACAAATTACCAGATCTTGCTGGCAGTGTAACACATTTTAGGAAGAGCAACTACAATTTATTGCCTATGTTAATTCTGCCAGCTATCTGTGCCCTAATGTTACAGTACATTCTTCATAGTAAACAGTGACTATTCTCGGGGAAATATTCAACCAGTTTTGCCCTAATATCTGTTAATTCATGTCACTATATGACACTTCATGTCACTTCAAGTGACCATAATATGGTACGTTTTAATCTACAATTTGAGAGGGAGAAGGTTAAATCGGAGTTGTCCATGTTACAGTTGAACAAAGGGGACTATGGAGCCATGAGGGAGGAGCTGGCCAAAGTTGACTGGAAAGAGACCCTAGCAGGGATGACAGTGGAACAGCAATGGCAGGTATTTCTGGGAATAATACAGAAGGCGCAGGATCCATTCATTCCAAAGAGGAAGAAAGATTCCAAGGGGAGTAAGGGGTGATTGTGACTGACAAGGGAAGTTATGGACAGTATAGAAATAAAAGAGAAATTCAACATTGCAAAGATGAGCAGGAAGCAAGAGAATTGGGTAATGTTTAAGGGCAACAGAAGATCACTAAAAAGGCAATACGGGGAGAAAAGATGAGGTAGGAAGGTAAGCTATCCAAGAACATAAAGTGGGGTACAGCAAGATTTGGTGCCAGGACCACAGCTATTTACAATATACATCAATGATTTAGATGAAGGGATTCAAAGTAACATTAACAAATTTGCAGATGACACAAAGCTGGGTGGCAGTTTGAACTGTGAAGAGGATGCTTATGAGAATGCAGGGTGACTTGGACGGGTTGGGTGAGTGGGCAGATGCAGTTTAATGTGGATAAATGTGAGGTTATCCACTTTGGTAGCAAAAACAGGAAGGCAGATTATTATCTAAATGGTGTCAAGTTTGGAAAAGGGGAAGTACAATGGGATCTGAGGGTCCTTGTTCTTCAGTCAATGAAACTAAGCATGCAGGTACAGCAGGCAGTGAAGAAGGCGAATGGCATGTTGGCCTTCATAACATGGGGAGTTGAGTATAGGAGCAAAGAGGTCTTTCTGCAGTTGTACAGGGCCCTAGTGAGAAAACACCTGGAATATTGTGTGCAGTTTTGGTCCCCTAATTTGAGGAAGGACATTCTTGCTATTGAGGGAGTGCAGCGTAGGTTCACAAGGTTTTTTCCCAGGATGGCAGGACTGTCATATGCTGAGAGAATGGAGCAGCTGGGCTTGTATACTCTGGAATTTAGAATGGTGAGAGGGGATCTTATTGAAACATAAGATTATTAAGGGTTTGGACACACTAGAGGCAGGAACCATGTTCCCGATGTTGGGTGAGTCCAGAACCAGGGGCCACAGTTTAAGAATATGGGGCAAGGCATTTAGAACGGAGATGAGGAAACTCTTTTTCACACAGAGAGTTGTGAGTCTGTGGAATTCTTTGCCTCAGAGGGCGGTGGAGGCCGGTTCTCTGGATACTGTCAAGAGGGAGATTGATAGGCAGAGGTGCCAAGTTTTGTCAGAGCATTTCAGTATTCTAGTACCTGAAAATCAGTATTTTGCTGAGGAAATCAGTATGTTTACGCAGTGCCATTTTGCTGAAAAATGTTGGGTTTTTTTAAATGTGTGGTCAGACCCATGTAAGAGTACAAAAATGCATAACTTTGCTACAAATTGACATATCTTCTACGCCCCTTACTTGACAGTGCATTCATTGCCATCTCTTTGTATACTTCTATTTAAATGGCTGCTTCCTGCTTTTAGCACCAGTTGATGATGCAGAAGCCATTTTGGAAGCCCTCTCCCTCCCTCGCCTTCCTCCCATTCTTTCCCTCCCTTCTTCCTTTTTTCCTCCCTCTCTTATTCCCTCCCTCCCACTTCCTCTCTCATTCTCCCCCTCTCATTCTACCTCTCCGAACAGTCTGTGACCCATAGCACTGTAGCCATAGCGCTATGTGTAAAGCCCACAGCGCTATGTGTAAAGGCAATAGCGCTCCAGTTGGTGGCGCTATAATTAGAACCCTTGGCGCTGTTCGTTTAAATTCCCACGCGTTAAACTGACAGTGCTGTTTAAACCTGTAGCAGGACAGGCAGATCAACGCTTACAAAAATAATTACCCAGATCTTAAAATTTAAAATACTACTAGATTTAATCAGCTATAATTTTTAGAGGTACAGTATGATTTTTCATATTCTTTAATTTTATAAACAGCAAGATGAAACAGGAAGTCGGGACGATTTTTAAAAAATCCATATTTTACAAAGCAAATCCCTACATCCGTATTCTTATCGCATTTCCGTACAAAATACGGAAAATCCGTACAACTTGGCAGCTCTGGATAGGGCTCTTAAAGATGGTGAAGTCAGGGGATATGGGGAGAAGGCAGGAACGGGGTACTGATTGTGGATGATCAGCCATGATCACATTGAATGGCGATGCTGGCTCGAAGGGCCAAATGGCCTCCTCCTGCACCTACGACATTATGTTTTATAATAATAATCTGCTGAAGATCATTGGTCATTACTTGATACATTTTACCGTGTTAATTTCACAATAAAAATGCAAGTTATCATTTCTGCAGTTCCATTTGCTCCATTAGTCATTCGACAACAATAAAGAAGAGGGAATTCACAATTAAGTTCCACCTTACCCTGTGAACTTCCAGCAGGAGCAGAAACTTCTGGTTAATTGACCATGCATCACACACCAAATTACAATTGCCACCCCTGATCCTAATCTGATACAACCCTGCTCTTTCGTCTTCAAGCACTAACTCTGAGCCACTTGCAAGTTGAAATAAGTGATGTGATTTGACATAAACCGAATAGTGAAATCCCTGGATAGAGTGGATGTGCAAAGGATGTTTCCACTAGTAGAAGAGTGTAGGAACAGAGGCCAGAGCCTCAGAATAAAAGGACGTGCCTTTAGAAAGGAGGTGAAGAGGAATTTCTTTAGAGGATGGTGAATCAGTGGAATTATTTTTTTTTCAGGTGGAGATAGATAGATCCTTAATTAGTACGGGTGTCAGGGGTTATAGGGAGAAGGCAGGAGAATGGGGTTTTGGGGGGGGGGGGGAGAAAGATGGATCAGCCATGATTGAATGGCACAGTACGCTTGATGGGCTGAATTCTGATCCTACAACTTATGAATTTATAAACACACAGCGCTGCTACATTGAGAATGTTGGTGAGGTAGCAACTGAATGAAGGCCAGCTACATCATAGACGGATCGTCAAGTCTAATTTTCATATGCTCATTCATTGACCATAATTCAAAATGGACAGTGGTAAAACAAAGACATATTGGCATATCAAAGCCACCTTTTTTGGACTACTTTATTTAAGCAATTCTATCAAACAAATCATTCTTTGGTTTGATCACATTACCTCCAGTAAGATTGAAAGAATTACTTGGTCCAAAAGCTGAGAACGAGTTGGGTGGAGCAAACTCTGAAGTGCAGGTGGTATTAATACTGCATGGACTCAGCAAACTGGAGCTAAAATGGAAGGAAGAAACAATGAACATATTTGTTTTTACACCATGCTCGGTGTGAAAATAGTTAATGCTCATCTCGATTATTTTAAAATCTACTCAGAAATTATTCTTAGTGAAGTTCTGATTCGCGTACATTATCCCCCAAAAATTAGCAATTATTTTAACAAAGCTGTCATTTGGTACTGTAATTGAAAGGGTCCAAAGAGTAATATTTTTCCCATTCAATGCTAAACTTAAATCAATGAGATGAATGAAAATTATGTACCTGTTATCAGACTCGTCACTGTCAAAAGAAGCAACACTAGGACAATACGGAATGTTGCCACATGCTTCAGCTTTGTTCAAGGGTGCTTTCATTGGACCGGTGCTACCTGCAAATATTAAAAATAAACGGAACTGAATATTCAACATTGTGTTTGAGCAAGTCACAATAAAGACATGGACATGTTTGCTCCTTGTTCACAGTTCCAATGTTTAGTAATGTGGAAAAAGTTAATACCTGGACTCTTGTCATATCCCGCAGCCACTGCAGCAAAAGTGGGATTGCCATTTTTGCCAGGGAGAGATGCTGTTTTCGTGATTTTGGATTTACAACCATTTGGTGATTTAATACAGTCACTGCAACAAAAAAAAAATCGAAATGCATTCAGAAATTCCAGAGCATAGTATCGGTGTAAAATTAGTTGCATGCAGTTCATAAACATACAACCCCCCCCCCCCCCCCGCATACATTAGGGGTTGCAGAGAAATTATATTTAATAATTTCATATTATTCTCATTAATTGCACAAAATACTGCTTTATATTCCATGCCCAATACATTCTTCATCCCTCAAATTGATACAAGCGTTTCAACATTATTTTACATTCTAGAATGTGCCCCAGACCCCGCCCAAAAACTAAAAAAGCTATAACTTTATAAATAATAATAATAATAATAAACTTTATTTCGGACTCAAAGTCCAGACAAGGGACAACTTTACATAAAAATACATTGCATATAAAACCATCATAAAATACATATAAAATCTTAATATATCACTTATAAAAGCATCATAAATTATATTAAAAAAACACAATACATGATTTAATATCCAGACTAAAAAAGAAACATCAGTGTCCTACAACGAGACAATGATACCAGTGTCTCCACAACTGGGATTCGTAGCGTGTTGTGCTAAACCTTATGTTTGACAAGGCCACGATAATCACATTTTTTTTTTTTTTTTAAAAGAGTAATTTATCCTGCAAATGAATTTATACATATGATTTCTTATGATAGCTTCTAAAGTACTGACTCTTGCAGCCAGAAATATGTTACTAGCACTACACCATCTAGGTTTCCTTAGCAGTGTTCTCATGGCATCATTATAGGCCACCTTTAGTCTCTGCAAACTTGTCTTTCTGTAGTTCGACCATAGGTGCGCAGTATAGAGTGGTGTGCAATATGCTCTAAACAGCGACATCTTCACCACATCTGTATGTACGCACCAAACTTACGCAAGGCGAATATTCTCTTGCGTAAGTTTGGTGGTGTGTGTAATATAAATAAACTCATGTTTTCATCGTTTGAGTTCATGAATAGCCTGATCAATTTCACACGCAGACACCACTTTGGCAACAATTTGACATAAGATTCGAGTGATTATTGACAAATTATGATCTGACCAGAGGAGCGGGTGAAAAGGGGAGCTGGTGTTGCAAAATGAGTTACATCCAGTTCATAAACATTTTCAGCGGCTTTTACGAGATACACACTTCTGATGCAAGCTAAACAATCAGATTCAGGAACAATGAGTAACTTTCTCTTATCCACTGTGGGCAGAGGGGTTAACCTTGCCCAATTTGTTTTACAAGTAGAACATAGAACAGTACAACATGGAACAGTTTTTTCGTATGCCAAGATAAATGTATCTCATCTGCCTGTGCATGATCCATATCCCTCTGTTCTCTGCATTTCCATGTGCCTATCTAAAGGCCTCTTAAACTACACATTGTATCGGCCTCCACCACCACTTATGGCAACCCTTCCCAGGCATTCCAGCACCTACATGTAAAAAACTCTGCAAATCAGCACAGATATATCGTGATGACAAATAAAAAAATACTGGAATCTGGAGCATCAAACAAACTGCTACAGAAACTCAGCAGGTGAAGTCAAGGGTCTGTGGAGGCCAAAGTCCCAACCCATAAGATTGACCATCCCTAGATCTACTGTGGTCTACATGGTTTGGTATTCCATATTATGATACTTGATGGTTGCCAGTTTAATACATGTGTTCACTTAGCCAGGAAAACTAATTAACTGCTAATACAATGAAGGATATTTGGGCAAATTATCAGGGACCTGGCTTTCAGGAGACAAAAGGAGAGATGAATAATAAATCACTATTAACTAAGCAGTTAATAAACCCATGTGCATGTTTAAAAACCATTGGATAGGATAAGGTGATACAGGGAACCAGTTGCTAACCAATTTATCTGGACTCCACTTCCCAAACTGACTTTTCTGTCCCGGCCCTTCACCATTGCAGAGAGAGACCTGATGCAAACTGGAGGAACAGCAACTCATATTCTGCTTGGGTAGCTTACATCCTAATGGTAGGAACATTGAATTCACTAATTTTAGGCAACTAACCAACAAACAACCCCTTTTCCTTTTCTTCCCCTCCTCTTCCATGTGACCAATCTGTACTCGCCTCCATTTCTCTCCTATCCTGTCCATTTTTTCCTCTGGTTTCATAATTGGCACCTTCCTTATCTCACAATTTGCCTTTTTAAAATCGCTGGCCTTAGTCCAACAATTTGCCTATCAAATATTCCCCTCATCTGTATCCACCGATCACTCGCCAGGCTTTGTCCTGCCCCTCCTCGCTTACAGCAAACATCACCTATCCATGTTCAAAGATAATACCTGACCCACTGAGTTACTCTAGCAATTTTCCGTCAGAATGGGATAGTTAACTACCCAAGAATAAAATGTCAGAAGCAAAACAGAGCAAATTAATATGAGCTATTGAGAAAGTGATGGAGAAAAAAGAGGCCATAGTTAATTTAAAAAATGGAGTGATATTACCACTATAATTTCACAGTTAATCATTCCAGCTGAAAGGACGTGGTGCTGAATATCTTTATAAATGGATTATTAAGGATTATCAACAAGTCTAAATTAAATCCTTATTTCTGGTAGTTCTATGACATATAAACATAGTTTAAACGTGCAAGAAATTGATCAATTTCTAATCTAACAAGCATCTCTTGAATTCATACAACTCAAATGCCAGGGGGTTAAAATGACCTTGTTCCAGTCCAATGCACATTTCTATGTGAAAAGTGATGTTTGAGAAGATTGATGTGGAAAGTTGAAAAGACATGGTCAGGAAAATTGAATACCAAGGAAGGCAAATTTAAAATTTGAAGGAAGATATGAATCTATTAATTTAATTCAACATTAGATAGGGACTCAGGACAACAAAGCACGTCACACACAAGGAGTGATGACGATAAAACAAATGGATGCAATCGTGGTAGAAAATAATGATACAATACATGGATAATAAAGGAAAATGGGACAAAATAAAGTCCAAGATGAAAGAAATACCATGGAATCAGCTAATGGTTTGCAATTGAAAGGTCAGAGGTCCCAGGTAGGGATTTACAGGCATCCTGAACTGCTGCAGACAATAGACAATAGGTGCAAGAGTAGGCCATTCGGCCCTTCGAGCCAGCACCGCCCATTCAATGTGATCATGGCTGATCATCCCCAATCAGTACCCCGTTCCTGCCTCCTCCACATATCCCCCGACATTATGTTTAAGAGCCCTATCTAGCTCTCTCTTGAAAGCATCCAGAGAACCTGCCTCCACCGTCCTCTGAGGCAGAGAATTCCACAGACTCACCACTCTCTGTGCGAAAAAAGTGTTTCCTCGTCTCCGTTCTAAATGGCTTACTCCTTATTCTTAATCTACAAGTTGGCTGAGATAATTTCCACAATATGTTTAATGGAATATGCAAGAGACAAATGATAATATAATTAAAGGCATTTGCTGGCCAATTGTATTTATAATTAAAGGCAATTGCTGGCCAACTAGCCATGATCAAAAAAACATGTAATTTTGAATATTAATGAACTAAAAGCAGCTGAGAGGAAATCCAAATGCTGGAAAGGAAATATCTGATTTCCAAAGTGCCAGAATTTGGTGATAGTCTGAAAACCGTTGTAATATTATTCAGCACGTGAAATTAAATAAGAATCCGTATATCAGTTGGAACAGTGTCAGCATTACGATAATGGTGACTAGATCGCAGGGCTGTGCCAATACAAATGTTAGCTTTTGATTTAACATTTCAAATTGGCAGATGACACGACTATCAAAATTAAACCAAGTTAAAAGCTACAGATAAGACAAATACTGAAAAAACCCAAAATATAAAGCTTGTGAAGTATAACATATTTAGAAGTAATTTGGATAAGACTATGCAAATTGGCAAGATTATCAAAATAATATGTTCCATATTGGCCCAACTGAGATCAGCCTAACCTCGCTGTAACTTATAAAAATCTTGCATACATCTGATGGCATGGCCTTTCACCTGAAATGCTGATTTCCACTTTCAGATGCTGCTTGATTTGATGAGCATATAAAGAGTTTCCTGATTATATTTCAGATTTTCGGTATCTGCAGTGATTTTGATTTAGATTGACACTGCTTCGCTTGGTTTGGATTTTGGTTATGATATGGGTAATGTTGTATTAAACTTTGATGAAGCATTATAAAATGATGAGGAACTGATGTATAACTGCATGAGTAGAGCTCAACAGAAGACCTTCCCGGCTGTGATAGTGCAGAGGAAAGTCTATTCATTTCAGCCCTACCCCTCCAGATCCAGACAGTTTCTTCCCAGTTGTTATCAGGGAACTGAACCATTCTATCACCAATTAAAGAGCAGTCCGGACCTTCCATTTACCTTTGAACTATTTTTAATCAGACTTTACCTTGGGTTAAACGCTATTCCCATTATCCGATATCAGTACACTGTGCAGGTCGACTGGAATCACGTATAGTCTTTCCGCTGACTGGATGGCAAGCAACAAAAACGCTTTTCATTGTACCTCGGCACATGCAACAATAATAAACTGAGCTAGAACTAATTCCCATGAAATGTCTTTGACGATAAGGATAGAAGGATAGACCAGTCATTGAAAGTAGGCATGCAGGTGCAGCAGGCAGTAAAGAAAGTGAATGGTATGTTGGCATTCATAGTAAAAGGATTTGAGTATAGGAACAGGGAGGTTCTGCTGCAGTTGTACAGGGTCTTGGTGAGACCACACCTGGAGTATTGCGTACAGTTTTGGTCTCCTAATCTGAGGAAGGACATTATTGCCATAGAGGGAGTGCAGAGAAGGTTCACCAGACTGATTCCTGGGATGTCAGGACTTTCTTATGAAGAAAGACTGGATAGACTCGGATTGTACTCGCTAGAATTTAGGAGATTGAGGAGGGATCTTATAGAAACTTACAACATTCTTAAGGGATTGGACAGGCTAGATGCAGGAAGATTGTTCCCGATGTTGGGGAAGTCCAGGACAAGTGGTCACAGCTTAAGGATAGTGGGGAAATCCTTTAGAACCGAGATGAGAAAAACATTTTTCATGCAGAGAGCGGTGAATCTCTGGAATTCTCTGCCACAGAAGGTAGTTGAGGCCAGTTCATTGGCTATATTTAAGAGGGAGTTAGATGTGGCCCTTGTGGCTAGAGGGATCATGGGGTATGGAGAGAAGGCAGGTATGGGATACCGAGTTGGATGATCAGCCATGATCATATTGAATGGCGGTGCAGGCTCGAAGGGCCGAATAGCCTACTCCTGCACCTATTTTCTATGTTTCTATCAAGTTCAGGGTACACAAAAATGCTGGAGAAACTCAGCGGGTGCAGCAACATTGCACTGCTGCTGCACCCGCTGATTTTCTCCAGCATTTTTGTGTACCTTCGATTTTCCAGCATCTGCAGGTCCTTCTTAAACACTAGATCAAGTTCAGACTTGAAACTTGTAATGCATATTGACTGAACGATATCAAGCTTTACTAAACTACATTAATCATGTAAAACTTCAATTTTGTAACATGCATGAGCTACTCTTCTTTTGCAATGTAAGCTCTGGGCATAGAGACAAATAAACACACACACACACACACACACACATAGAGATGAGGAAAAATTATGAACAGTAAACTATACCTATTGTTGACAATGCTGCTGTAGCTGGGAGCACGAATAATTAAATTGTGGGGTGATCCAAGTGGAGGAGATGGAGGTCCAAGCATAGGCGAGCTCTGCCTCTTCAAGAAAACGTCTGCATTAAGGGTCTGGATGGAGAGCTGTTGAAGACTGTCTGAACCTTTAAAACAATAAGCCAGCCGGTCATCTTAAAACATCTAATTTATTCATAAAACACAATTCAGTCCCATTTCAAAGCTTATCCTTTAAATTCCACCTACTAGACAAGTTTCCAACTCAAAAGGAAGCACCAAAAACAAGTAAGTCACTTGCTTGCAAACAAATTACATGCCCCATGGTTCACATAAAAACATCCTTTCCTTTGGGATGGTTGCTAAATCACTACAGGTTGAAACTTGAAAATAGACAGGTCAGATCGTATTTTGACAAGTACAATATCAAAAGTGGTGCTAGCAACAAAAACAAAAACAAATAGCAAAGATTGACTTACTGCTGCTAGACTTGGTAACAGGTACAAGGTCCCACTCTGGTGGTGGAGAATCTTTCTCTCCCTCTGAACTGCTGCTATTTCCCATTTCCTGACCAGAACCGCCTGAAAGAAACTTGACAAGTAGCGATGGTCTTGCATCTAGTTTACCAGGCACTGGAGAAAGATATTTTTTGATGATCATTAGTCTCAACATCAAAAAGCACGACAACTTCTGAATAATGCAACAAAAATGTGAACTACCTACCTCTTTTTGGCAGGTTCCTTAGTTTTGGGCAATTTGTCAAGGTTGTTGCAATTTTGGATGGAAAGGTCTTACGCTGTTTGTTCTCTAATGGAGTAGTATATGGCAACTCTAGTGAACTGAACACAAAATGAGCTGATCAATATTAAGAAAGTAAATAGTTTAAAAAAGTTGTATCCATGACAAATGTGGAGCTTACCTTGATTTAATGTCGTTCTGGGTTTCCTTTTTGATAATTCCTAGGGATTTCTTTCCTTTAAGCTTTAACATTTGAAACATGTCTGTATCATCTTTCTCTTTGATTGGTGAAACCGTTTTCCCTTTTTTCTTATCCGAATCTGGAGACTAAATGTATAAGAAAAATTAGCTAACTTTTGTCTGCAATCTTTAGTCATAAATTTTAGCGCAAAGGATGTGACTATTTTCAATTTGCCTTGCCTCTTGAACCCACCAAAGCTCCAAATCTTCTCCACATTAAAGATTCCTTCCAACTAGAGTATGACATGCACTGTTCAGAAAATGACCTCTGAAGTAGAGCCACTGAACACAAGTTACATCATCACTTCGCTGTATACTTTTCATTTCACAGGTCCCCGAGAAGAATCCTCACTCTCACATTTCTGTCCTTTGCTTTATTTTTATTCACAGGTTTGCTGCTTGCATCTTATGTTCTCTTTAGACTTGAGATCCAGCGCGGAAACTTGCCCTTCACCCCACCAAGTCCGTGCAAACCAGTAATTGCCCCGTACATTAGCACTAACCTACACACTGGGGACAATAACCAATTTTACTGAAGCCAATTAACTGGCAACCTGTATGTCTTTGAAGTGTGGGAGGAAACCGGAGCACCCGGAGAAAGCCCAAGCGGACACAGGGAGAACATTCAAACTCAGTACAGACAGCGCCCACAGTCAGGATCAATCCTAGGTCTCTGACGCTGCAAGGCAGCAACTCTACCGCTGTACTAGTGTCGTTCCTTTCTACTTTCTCTAAACTATTCATCTTAAATTTCTATAACGGAATGAAATAGAAATGTTAGTTTAATCCTGTTAGATTTGCTAAGTGTTTCCAGCAGTTTTAAAATGTTATGCGAGCCCCAGAATTTGCAGGATAGGCTAAACGATGACTGACATGGCACGGCATGCAAAAGGATTGAGGCACATTTTGAGAGAAGAGATGAATGTGTCAGGCAATAGGTTTGATGATGAGGAATCTTAAATTCTCAAAAAAGTGACGATGTTATTGAAGCAGTCCAAATTAGAGCAAGAGTTAGATCCATGTTACAGAAACGTGGAAGCTCCCTTCTATCTCTAAGGGGCAACAAGATGAAAAATTCAGGTACAGATCCTTGAGTGAAATCTGTGGGGCCAGGGAAGATAATGGTAGTCAGGTCTGGTCAGCAGTGATTGGAGTACAAAAGAGAAAACGGAGTATTGGCTTTAACTTGTAGCTCTGCTAACCGGGGAGGTCACAGCATTCGACAATTGGAAGGATCTTAAACAGGAAAGGGAGAAAGACCAGTAACCTGAGAGGGCAACGGTCAGTGACTGTGGGTTAGTAGAGACAATGCTTTACATGAAGGTTAAAGATATCTGGAGTATCTGAAAGATTCACTAATTTTCTTCAAAAGGATGTAGAATTAAAAATAGATAATGCTCAAAAGACTCGACTTAGGCAGCATCTGTGGTTATTGCTGACAACATTGAGTAGTTCTGATAAAATCTTTTAAACTGAAATCTTCTGTATCATTTCCACAGATACTGCCTGCCGAGTTTTTCCAGCACTTTCAAATTTCTGCACTTCCAGCACCTGCATTTTCAATTCAGAATTAACTTAACGTATCTAGATTAGCCCATATAAAAATTTAAACTTTAAACAACTCTTCCATTCAATTCAGAACTTCAGCCAAGATTGGTGAAAAAAAAGATTAGGTTGCAATTAAAATAAAAAAGACAACCGACCTCCTTGAGGGGTGATTCAACGTCTGGATTGGACGTTTCAGTGGTGGTGGATGAGCTGTCATCATTATCAGCATCTTTTGATTCATCCTCCAGTGGTTTTCCTTTTACCCGTTTGTCTTTCTCTTCGCGTTTTTTCTGTGCTTTAGTTTTGCGCTGTAATTTTACTTTCCCTGTAAATCACAGCAAGAAAATTTTCACGTCAGTAGAAATTTCAAAAAATTAAGCCACTATGTACCAGCTTGGATTAATGACAAACATTGGCTAAAAGGTTCAGTACGTAGGCTTCTGCTGGCACATGGGATTCAATTCCTTGTTATGAGCTAATGTCACACCAAACGTTATGAGAGATTTTTTTTACAAAACATGGCTGTGGGAAAATAGAGACCAAGGACATAGCTTCTGTATATTTGATGCATTTTCTACAGACGTCTTCACAATATAGACTGACCATCATGGGCAAGGTTGATGCGAGTGACACTGGAGGGAAGAAAAAATGTTCTCAATCAGTGGTCGGATTTAAAAAAAAAGATACTAATTGAAAATGTTGGTTTCCTTATAATTGTTCTCAATTTGGGACTTGAAGTTCTATGGAAGAGGAACCCGTATTAACATTACACAAATGGAGAAACCCAAACATCTCTACTAAGCAAAAAAAGGTCAAATATAAGGTCAAATATATAGCTCAACCAGTTCGTGTTCCCTGCCCATTATCATGACTAGTTCAAGAATATGTACATCAACTGGTTTCTGGTTAGAAATTAGTTCATAAAAACATAATTTGTTTTGTTAAATCAACTTTCCATAATCCCAGAAAAGAAAAAAGAAAACTGACTACTTAGGTCCTGGAAATTCCCTGTTTATTCCAAGATACACTGGAGGACAGAGGTACAGAGTACTGGAGGACAGAGGATCTAAGGGGGTAGAGGAACGGAAAGACATTTTCATTAGGCGAGAAATATTATTGGGTAAGCTAATGGGACTGAAGGATGATAAATCCCCTGGGCCTGATGGGACTGAAGGATGGTAAATCCCCTGGGTCTGCATCCCAGGATCCTCAGGCTCTAGAAATAGTGGATGCATTGGTGATCATTTTCCAAAGTTCAATAGATTCAGGATCAGTTCCTGTGGATTGGAGGATAGCTAATGTTATCCCACTTTTCAAGAAAGGAGCGAGAGAGAAAACGGGGAATTACAGACCAATTAGCCCGACCGGTGGTGGGAAAGATGCTGGAGTCAATTATTAAAGAGGTAATAATGGGGCATTTGATAGCAGTAAAAGAAATAGTCCAAACCAGCATGGATTTAGGAAAGGGAAATCATGCTTGACTAATCTTCTGGAATTTTTTGAGGATGTGACTAAGTAAAATGGATGAAGGGGAGCCAGTGGACGTAGTGTATCTAGGCTTTCAGAAAGCCTTTGATAAGGTCCCGCACGGGAGACTGGTGACTAAAATTGGAGCACATGGTATTGAGGGCAGGGTGTTGACGTGGATAGAAAATTGGTTGGCAGACAGGAAGCAAAGAGTAAGAGTGAACGGGTCCTTTTCAGAATGGCAGGCAGTGGCGAGTGGAGTGCTGCAAGGCTCGGTGTTGGGGCCGCAACTGTTTACGATATATATTAAAGATTTGGAAGAGGGAATTAGGAGCAACACTAGCAAGTTTGCGGATAACACAAAGCTGGGTGACAGTGTGAACTGTGAAGAGGATGTTAGAAGGTTGCAGGGTGACCTGGACAGGTTGAGTGAGTGGGCAGATGCATTATAATATAGATAAATGTCAGGTTATCCACTTTGGCGGCAAAAACAAGGGGGCAGATTATTATCTCAATGGGGTTAGGTTAGGTAAGGGGGAGGTGCAGCGAGACCCGGGCGTCCTTGTACACTAGTACTGAAAGTTGGCGTGCAGGTACAGCAGGCAGTGAAGAAAGCTAATGGAATGTTGGCCTTCATAACAAGAGGATTTCAGTATAGGGGTAAAGAGGTTCTTCTGCAGTTGTATAGGGCTCTGGTAAGACCACATCTGGAGCATTGTGTACAGTTTTGGTCTCCTAATTTGAGGAAGGACATCCTTGTGATTGAGGCAGTGCAGCGTAGGTTCACGAGATTGATCCCTGGGATGGCGAAACTGTCATATGAGGAAAGATTGAAAAGCCGAGGCTTGTATTCACTGGAGTTTAGAAGGATGAGGGGGAAAATCTTATAGAAACATATAAAATTATAAAAGGACTGGACAAGCTACATGCAGGAAAAATGTTCCCAATGTTGGGTGAGTCCAGAACCAGGGGCCACAGTCTTAGAATAAAGGGGAGCTCATTTAAGACTGAGGAGAGAACAACCTTTTTCACCCAGAGAGTTGTGAATTTGAGGGCAGTGGAGACCAAATCACTGGATGGATTTAAGAGAGAGTTAGATAGAGCTCTAGGGGCTAGTGGAATCAAGGGATATGGGGAGAAGTCAGGCACGGGTTATTGATTGGGGACGATCAGCCATGATCACAATGAATGGCGGTGCTGGCTCGAAGGGCCGAATGGCCTCCCCCTGCACCTATTTTCTATGTTTCTATACAGATTCTGCAAAATAGTACATTATATGTATTAATGTAGCTGCTTTAGATAAAAAGCAAGGAATTCAGACTTGCCGATAGAACAATAGACAGGTGTAAATGTGATAAATAGGCAGAATTAAAAAAGTAGTAAAGATCTTATAATGATGTGTTAACAAGATGTGGAATTTCCCACATTTATTGTCCACCCCTGACTTCCCATGATCTAAGTCCGAGGAAGGGTTCAGACACAAAACATCACCCACTCTGTTTCTCCGGAGATGCTGCCTGACCCGCTGAGCTATTCCAGCATTTTGTGTCTATCTTGCCCAGGAAATGAAGCAGCAAGAATCAACCACATTGTGTGGGAAATACAAGCCAGACAAAGCAAGGACAGCAACAGGGTATTTTAGGAACTGAAGGTGGACAAAAATGCTGGAGGAACTCAGCGGGTGACGCAACATCTATGGAGAGAAGGAATAGGCGACGTTTCGGGTCGAGACCCTTCTTCAGACTGAAGGGACTCGACCTGAAACGTCGCCTATTCCTTCTCTCTATAGATGTTGCCTCACCCGCTGAGTTCCTCCAGCATTTTTGTCTATCTTTGATTTTTTTCCAGCATCTGCAGTTCTTTCCTAAACATTGAAGGAACTGAGGTACTTTCTTCCTTAGTGTGGTTATGGGAGAGACAGTGTTAAAGAAAATACAACAAGGATAGAGGCCTTTGGTCCATTGAGCCTGTTCCAACAATCAAGCATCTGTTGACACAAATCTAATCTTTTATCCTTTCCTCCCTCCAACTTGTATCACTCATTTAGACTTCCAAGAGGCAATTTAGATAACCATATTGTTTTAATGTGGGAGGAAACTGAAGCATCCAGAGTAAACTTGCATAATGACAGGGAGGCCTTGCAAGCTCCATACAAACAGCACTGGAGGTCAAGACTGTATCTGGGTCACTGGAGAGGTGATGTACAGCTATAACAACTGCAACAGAGCAGCCTTTTAAGCATTTGAATATTTTTGATGTACATAAATTCTTGATATGCAAGAGTGAAAAGTTGCCTCGGGCGAACAGGAACGGACAAGTTCATGTTAGTCATAAACCAGAACTTCCCAAATGTGGGATTGGCTTGCGTGGCCTACTCTCAACTGGCAAAAAACACTGTTGCTCTCAGTGCAGAATTTATGGGTCTTGCAACAGCTGATCCTTAGCTTGAGATCTTGCAATGACAGGTAAGCACTGGGGCACTGAATGAAACTATTACACAGTCAGCCATTCATTCTGAATGCATTCCGAGTGCATAAATAACCAATTCTAAGCAATTCTCTGTAAATCCTTATTGGTTTTATAGGTGACTAATCCTGCCAAAGTGAAAGCTACCTGTGCCTAACTGCAAACACACCAGTTAATTTAAAAACGATGAATTTTAAAACTCAGATTTACTGACTGCAAAGAATATAAGGTAGGATGCATATGTGCAAATCACTGCCATTTTCGATGGTGATGTTAGTTAAACTAATTAACCTGGAAAATAGATCTTATTGGATGGGTAGAAATTAAAGGGATCCTTTCAAATGTTTCTTTCAAAATTGGGGATGCAGATTCAAACCTAGAGATAGTTGTTGCAGCCCTGAATAATCTAATCTAAAAGATCAAAGCAATCACTCCTGAATCTAACCTTCTCATAGAAACATAGAAAATAGGTGCAGGAGTAGGCCATTCGGCCCTTCGAGCCTGCACCGCCATTCAATATGATCATGGCTGATCATGGAGGGCCAGCATTCACACTGTTTGCTTTTTAGATGCTGGTGTGTTCTGTTGAGCTTGGATACAATACAAAATTCTGTGACTCACTTTACACAAAGTGGATTGTGTTGCCATTATTAATACCACATGTGGTGGAAAGCACACCAGAGTAGATTATGCAGATATGTCAGACCAGATAACTGCCTAGAATAGTCTACAATAATTGGCAAACCTTTCAAACACAGCTATTAACTGGACAACTCATTTCCAACTGCAGTCAGTGAAGTTTAGTTGTAATAAAGGTTTTATAAAGGCAAATACAGACCAAGTCCATGGTGGAATTTCGGAGGCAGAGCACAATTACTGACCAGGACAACATTTGGGCCAATAGTGTTACCACAGGGAAGCTTTTCGCTGCAAAATAAACCTTCACCTGCACCGTAATACCCATGTATTCATTTTGCCACGCTCAATATTTTGCCCTTCACAGATCAACCTTATCAACAAAGCCTAGTAATTTCCTACTTTCAGGTCCTTAGGATAATTAATTGGATTTTATGTTACAAGCAGCAAACAGTTGGCAAACATTTAAGTATTTAATGACCTCCTAATCTATTTGGGCTCATTTAACTCCCCTCTATGGAATACAGTTTCTTCTTAAACCAGGAAGCTGCATTTACTGAGCAAATAGTGCTATTTGCAATTACTATAGAAGTGTTTACAGAAACACGTCTTAAGGTGCATCATGACAAACCAAAGGCTTCTGTAAAGCCAAGGCCACATGCAGTGGTTTTTGCTGTTCTTTGAATCTCCTAGAATGGGCGCAAGGTGAGGGATTAGCCTCTGGAAGGATGGAATGTACAATGCTACTCAGGGAAATCTATGACCACTAGGGTAAGAATAATGACAAATGAGTGTTCAGTCCTTTCACAACTGCATTGCAGCAAGAGCTAGACCACAACCTTGTCTACGCTAATAAGTGATGAACATTTGTTGTACAAAAGAGCTACAATGTACACCTCCCCATCTCCGATTGATAATAATGTTGCAACAAATACTAATATCCCATCAACGTCCTGGAGGGAATAAATCACAATGCTACTTCAGCAAGGATCTATTATGGACTTTGTTTGGATTGGACCATGTACTTAGGTTTGCACTATTATGGTTGGTTTACCTTGTGTTAATGATAATTTATTGTAAGATGGATTATTGTACATTTACTTGTTGTATTATTGCATTAATGGGGCCAATTAAGCTGCAGCAAAGAATGCCATTGCTCCATTCCAGGTACAAATGACAATTAAAGACCATTGACACTCAATCATAAGCACAATTGGACCAGCTCCCAAAAGGCTGCCCTGTAATGTTGTATGTCCATCCCCTCCACAGGGGGATTGTCTGGCCTATTGAGTTCCTTCAGCAGTTTGTTTTGGGTTGTGGTTGTATCAGAAATGATTGATGTTGATCTCCAACTTCCAGTCTCTTGACCAAGAGTACGAGTATATAGTCCCCATTTCCTGCAGGAGTTCAGTGTAACAATACAGATTTAAAAATTCCTGTGGAGTTCCCGTCACCATCATAAAACATTCTTCCCCTCCATCACTAGATCCACATTGCTGTATTATGCTGTATACTACATACTGTACTACATGCAAGATGCATTCAATCAGCTTGTCAAAACTAAGCTAAAGTGGTAGAAGTTAAGGAAACCTGCTTCAGAGCACTTGCTCTGACTTGGACATTCATTGCCTTCCAGCAGCATCAGGTCCTAATTGTGGAACTTGACACCTAGCAGTGCTCTGGGGAAACTGAGACATACATTTTAAGACACAGCTAAACAAATTTTGGGTTAAAGCCTAGATGGTAGAGGTTGAAGCAGAAAAATGTGAATTGAAGTCCCTCAAGGAGTATAACAAAAGAAAACCTAAGAAACTGTCACTTACAGTATTGCTCCATCAAAGGTGAATAATTTTTCAATGAGATATTTAAACTAAGGCCTCTTCTGCTCTTTTGGATGACTATAAATAGATGACCTGGTCATGATAATGTTGTTATGTCAGAGAGATGTCTGCGTACATTTGTTCTGCCACATTTTCTATTGTGAAACACCATCTATATTACAAAATACTTTGTTGGCGATAATAAATATTGGATTGGTTGCGAAAAAACAGATAAATAAAAATCTCAATGTCAGCAGAATGAAGGACCTACTAACTTCAGGAAACGAGGTGGTGCACACACCCCAGTCTGCACCAATGGTGCCAAAGTGGGGATGGTTGAGAGATTTCAGTTTCTCTGCACAAGTATTACTACAAATGGCGGGACGGTCATATGCTGAGAGAATGGTGCAGCTGGGCTTGTACACTCGGGAGTTTAGAAGGATGAGAGGGTATCTCATTGAAACATATAAGATTGTTAAGGGCTTGGACACACTAGAGGCAGGAAACATGTTCCCAATGTTGGGGGAGTCCTGAACCAGGGGCCACAGTTTAAGAATAAGGAGTAAGCCATTTAAAACGGAGATGAGGAAACACTTTTTCTCACAGAGAGTGGAGAGTCTGTGGAATTCTCTGCCTCAGAGGGCGGTGGAGGCAGGTTCGCTGGACGCTTTCAAGAGGGAGCTAGATAGGGCTCTTAAAAATAGCGGAGTCAGGGATATGGGGAGAAGGCAGAAACGGGTTACTGATTGGGGATGATCAGCCATGATCACATTGAATGGCGGTGCTGGCTCGAAGGGCCAAATGGCCTGCTCTTGCACCTATTGTCTATTGCTCTGGACCAACTACATTGAATCTACGGTCAAGAAAGCATACCAATGCTTCGATGTCCTCAGAAGTGGAAGGAAATTTGGCATGCATCCACAACTCTTACCAGCTTCTATAAATGCACCATGGAAAGCATCCTGTTGGGACACATCATCAGTTTGGTTTGGCAACTGCTCGGCCCAACACCGCAAGAAACTGTAGTTGTGTCTGTTGCCCAATCCATCACTCAAAACAGACCCCTCCACCCCAATGGACTACATATATGCTTCACGCAGCCTTAGAAAAGTAGCCCACATAATCAAACACCATTTATACCCAGTCATTGCCTCTTCCATCCTCTATAAAGTTCACTCATAAACTAAGAGCGTCATCCTAATCTCCCATCTATCTCATTTTGGCCTCATGGATGCTTCTTTTTAATCTGCACTTTCTTTGCACTCTGCACTCCAGTATTTTCCTCTTTGCACGACCTGTTGTACTTGCCTATGGTTTGATTGTACTCGCGTATAGTATGATTTGACTGGACAGCACGCAAAGAAAGTTTTCATTGTTCCTTGGTACATGTTATAATAGTACTAAAATCTTTGAGATGGATAATAAGTGCTCACCTTGTCACCTGCATACCCCTAACTACGCAAGAGGAATGCCTGGACCCGTCACTAAGATCTATTCAATAACCTCTCACCCGCCTCATTACTTTCACCTTCGTCAACTGGTCCCAACCTTTCCAGCATATTACCAGGCTTCTGAACCTCAAATGAGTCGATCCTTTAGACGTTTATTTCCTTTGCGCTTTTATGTGCTTCAAGACATTTGATAAGGCTTGCTAAATTCAAATGGTTATCTACACAGGCAGAATAATGCATTACCTTTATTTTTCGATGCTGGCGAGGGTGGCTGTTCTATAAAAACTTCTGGTGAAGGGGATTCTGGTAGTTCACATTCTCGGTCCACTGTGTCACCAAGACCAGTGATATCAGAATCCTCCGAGCTGTGCCTTATATTTGCACTTTCTGTACACGATACAACAGGAGACGATGGATGTGACACAGTGTTCTCATTATGTTGCTCCTGTTGTTGAGGCACTGCAGGTAATTGTGGCAATGACTGAAGTTCCGCTTGCATCTGTGTCTGCTGCTGGTGCGTTTGGTGAAACTGTCTCGATGTTTTTGACCGCCTGCTTGCCTGGCTGTGGGGTGGATTTGCCTCGGGGGCAATGGCATTTGCTTTGGTGGTGGCAAGGGAAGATGTGAGGGTAGACATTCTACCAGTATTATTTGAGTTATTTGCAAAATTTTTCAGTTTTGGACTTTCAAAGTCAAAAGAGTTTCTGTTGCTGTGCAACTGTGACGCAGCAGAGAATTGTTTGTGGTTGGCTACACTGGGTCTTGAAGAACCACCTCCTCCAAATACTCCTCTTGAGGAACTGTGATTTGATTCAGATCCAAGTGCATTTAAACTGTAGACAGCAAACAAAACAACATGAGACCTTTTAAATCTACAGGTAAGTTATAGGAATAAAGCAATATTTGAGCAAATAGAAATTACATATTTTATTGCACATGAGAATCAATGTAAAAAAGCTCTTTTTCAAACTAAATGTACAAAATATATTATAAAATATTGTAAGATCAATTACCTAAAGGCTATTATTATTATTAGAGAGGTTATTAATGGCAAGAACACCGTTAGCATTTAAGAAGGGGCACAATGAATTGCAAAACAAAATAACAGCAATAGGTATAAGATTAACTTCAAGATTTAGGAACAAAAAAAGTATTGGATTCATAATACACAGAAATATTTAAAATAGATTTAGAAGTTTTCGGTAAGAACGTTTATGGGAGGCAATAGATAAGGAAGACGGTCAGAATCCTTTTCCCAAGATGGAGAAATCAAATACTGGAGGGCATAGCTTTAAGGTGAGAGTTTTATTTTACAGATGGTGGTGAGTGTCAGGAGTGGTGGTTGAGGCAGTTACATTCGTGGCATGCAAGAAACTTGGAAGACAGATGGATATGTAGGGAATGGAGACATATGGGTTAGCTGCAGACATAAGTTAGTCTTGGCATCATGCTTGCCATAGACTTTGTGGGTGAAGGGCCTGTTCTTGTGCTGTACTGTTCTATGTTCTAAAGTTATCTGATCAAAAACAGGATGGTCATGTGCACAAGAAATACAATACACTGTTATATATAGAGCAGTACTTTGTATACCATGGAAATCTTACCTCAAATATTTATTGATTACTATGAATAAAAGTAGGGCCTGAATATCCACTTTGAAGAGATTATTTAGAAAACCTACTTTGGATGTCAGATTTTAGCACTTATTTAGCATACATTTAACACTGGCAACCGTGGGAGTATTACAACTCATTAATTGTGACATGATATTTTACTGCCTATCATAAAGAGTAGATCTGCAAGAAAATAGAACAAAGTAGAAAATCTAATATTTGACGAGTGACTAATAAACTGCTATCAAATCCAAATCAGGAATATATTCCAACAAATCCACAAGGGAACAAAAATCAGGTCAAGAACATTACACTTACTTTCCATCTGATGAAATACCAACTATTCTCCGAGATCGAATGTCCTTCCTACATCAAAGGGAGGATTGGACCCCTCTAAAGATAAACGTCTTTTGAAGGGCTCCCATATTCCTTGAGCTTCTAAATAAGCTGTTCCAATCACCAAAAGGAACAAAACACTAGGAAAGGAAACAAAGTACTTAATAGAGTCAAGTTAACACCAAAATTATTCTTTAACACCATGTCTTTAACAAGTAAAATAATTCAAAGGAGATACGGTGTCAGTATTTATGCCTTCCAAATGTACTTTAGATTCATAGCAGTAGAAGATGGCTTTATTTTAAAGGACATTCTGGGAGGATGCATTTTCTTTAATTTATGGCTCTACTGGCAACTGGGGACTGCCCTTCCACATGCCAATATATTTTTGGACCAGTCTATGTTTGTCAATCCTTCGTCAACTAACTGGTGAATGGGCAGGTCCATTTAGAGTCTTGGTCCCTTGAACACCACAAAGCAGGTGAAGAAACATCAAACAAAATTGAACTTCTCAGTTTGTAATTGGGTACATATACCAAGCACTATTCCAGGGCACGGATAAATGACTAGTTAGCTTAATATGCTCATGGAAATAAGAGTGGCAAGACATTTGTTTAGGACACACAGCTCAATGAGCCAAATGGCTGTTTATGCAAAGCAAGCAACAGATTTAGTTGCACCCTGCGCATACTTTACATTGCAAAGCCTTGGTTCTGTCAATCTGTAGCTTACTTTGTGCCCTTATGTTAGTGGGGTGGGTGTATCTGTCCGAGTCCGAGGAGAACCTGTGCATCCTATATTAAACATTAAATTCCACAAATGTGGACTTTTGCATTAGCTGCGTTCAGAGAATTAACCAAGACGACTACAATGCGTTTAACACAAAAGTGAATAGTATATTTTGAAATTGTATTCCGCGACAGTTATTAAATAGCAGCAGTTTAATAGAAGATACCTCATTATTCCTGAGACGATCACGTACAGTCCTAGTTCCCAGTTGGGTCTAGGCAGGGCCTCTGCACATGTTGCCAACATATGGTATGGGAGGGATGCATTTAATACAAACACAAATTCGGAACCTCCTGATGTGATGAGTTTTAACTCGCGGATAACTCTGGAGGCAGTGAAATCTGGTGTAAACCTGAAAACAAGCAAGATATGCTCATCAGATTCCTCAAAACTGTCAACAAAACCAATGAATCCAACAAACTGCAAATTTAACTTTTAATGCTGCAAATCAAATTCCAACAATCTAATCTCTTTACTGCTGCAATGATATCTTGAAAGTCGACACTTTTTTTTAAGCAATGAATTATTTTATCTTATTTGACATTGAACTAACAGTCCAACACAAGCACTTAGACAATTTGTTCTGATTTTGTTTTGGTTGGCCAGAACACTGCAACGCTTATTTAAAGGCTACAAATCATGCATGTGATTCATGGTTAAAAACGTGGCAACCTTAGAACCAATAATAAAAACATATCCAGTATATTTTTGAGTATGTCCAGTTAATTTTAGTTTATATTTCCAAATTAACTTTAGTGCAGACAATGCCAACAATCTTTGGATTGAGCAGCTTTCAAATATTTAGAAGCAAAACTAAAGAGAGGAGAAGCTTCGGGACTCACAATATAATAATTTCTTTAGAGGCATTCGGTTTTAGTGCAAACTCTTGACAGTTTACAACTTTGAAGCCATATCCTTCACAGATGTATCCACTGATCTCCATAGACTTGACAAAGACTGGAAGTAGTCCTGTGTTTTCTACTTTAAAAATTCTCTTCAGCGTGAAGTTTGGCTCTCTCATTTTCATTTCTGCAATTTAAAGATGCAAGACTTTATTTCTACAATTTAAACATGCAAGACTTCCCACAATTCTCTCCACAGTGACTGTTGCTGGGATGGAATTGCTCGAGTGCTAGGAATTATTCACCATAATACTTGTGCATCACAGATCTAAAGAAGATATTGAACCCATTCTGCCCATGTCCAAAAGGGAGCTAACCACTCCAATCCCACTTAAAACTCTTGGTTCCTGGCCCATTAGATTAAGATGGCCAACAATCACACTTTGAACAGGATTTCGCATACTTAAAAGAAAATTCAGTTTGCTGTTGGACGCAAACTTTCCCAAATATTTAAAGGGAAAGATGGAGGGCCCAACAGAATAGGGAGAAATGAGACCAGGAATCCCCATAAAAGAACGTGCAGAAGTAACTTCTAATTACGCTCTCCTCTTCCAACACCCCCCACCCCTCCACCACCAGAGTTGTTTTACCAGTTCCACAGTTCTCCACATAGTTTCCCTCTTGTTCCCTCGCCAACAATGAGCCTACCAGGGCACCATCCTGCCTGAGGTTATTAATGGCCAGCCCCGATTGGTCCTGGTCTTTTCTCCCTTCCAGCTCTTCACCCCCACCCTCACCCCCACCCCCACTGAACAAAAGGTCCCGACCTGAAAGAAAGAGTAGGAATTAACGGTTCCCTTTCAGAATGGCAGGTCGTGACTAGTGGGGTGCCGCAAGACTCGGAGCTGGGACAGCAGCTATTCACAATATATATTCATGATTTAGATGAAGGAATTAAAAGTAACAATAGCATATTTGCAGGCGCACAAAGCTGGGTGGCAGTGTGAACTGTGAAGAGGATGCTTTGAGGATGCAGGGTGACTTGGATAGGTTGGGCGAGGGGCAGATGCATGGCAGAAGCTTCTTAATGTAGCAATGTTACACAATTTTGAGATTTTAAAAATCAAGTCTGCAATTTATCCCATCAGATAAAGCATAAAAATAAGTTTAATTTGACACCTAATTCACTTTCATATCTCAAGTATTTAAAAAGTTATGGCCATTTTCATACTCGGAAATGAGCATCTTGTTCCCTATTGATTTTCTATGGATATAACAAAAAAGCTGTGATCGTGAACAGTCAAAAGCCCATAACTTTCTTAAAAATTAAGAGAACTGAATGAAAATTTCAGTTATCATAGATTGAAGCATTCTGAAACAAATATAAAATAATCTTACTTGGATGACCTGAAATTAAAGCATATAATTAGTTAGTTACCTAATTGTAGCTAATTTCAGACTTCAATTACTAGATCTAAACATCTATCCATTTCTTAATAAATGATTAACATTTTTAAATAGCCTAAATGTCCAAATAATATTCACAAATAATTCACAATAAAACATGATTTTTAAATCTCATTTACATTAATTTATAGGCCAAATGGAAGGAATTCAGTGTTCAATTGCTGTAAATAAATGGCCATTTTAAATCAGCTTTCTAGTGGGTTCCTGTGGAACGCGCTGGTTTAGAACGTTCACATTGCGGTAGATTTGTGCCCCAAATGCCGAGAAAAATACTGCGGGATATAATGGGCCCAAAATGAGCTACTCGCAATATTAAACTTTGTATAAAGGGATCTTAAGAAGCCCTTTTTAATGTAAAAATATACAGCATACCTTCAATTGTTTGCTTTATGAGACCCTGCTGTTGCTGGTGGTCGCGGGTTTAGAGATTGATTTTTAAACTACTATAACTATTATACGAGGCCTTTAAAACTAATAATAGCTTTTGCGACGGGGTCTTCCAGCGATTTTCCGTTAATAATTAACTAGGCTGAACATCTTCGATTTGAACAGCTTAGAGAAAATCGCGTTTTAAACCCGCCCCCTCTAAACGGCGCCAAAATCGCACACACCCGCAGCGACAGATTTTCAGCGATGCTTCATGTAGGCTTTGCAACATACCTACTTAATGTGGATAAATGTGAGATTATTCACTTTGGTGGCAAGAACAAGAAGGCAGATTATTATCTGAATTATGTCAGATTAGGAAAAGGGGAAGTGCAAAGAGACCTGGATGTCCTTGTACATCAGTCACTGAAAGTAAGCATGCAGGTACAACAGGCAGTGAAGAAAGCTAATGGCATGTTGGCCTTCATAATGAGAAGATTTGAGTATAGGAGCAAAGAAGTCCTTCTGTAGTTGTACTGGGCCCTGGTGAGACCACACCTGGAGTATGTGTAAGAATGAACTGCAGATGGTTGTTTAAATTGAAGGTGGACACAAAATGCTGGAATAACTCAGGACAGGCAGCATCTCTGGAAAGAAGGAATGGGCAATGTTTTGGGTCGAGACCCTTCTGCAGACTGCTGTCAGGGGAGGGGGCGGGATAGAATGTAGTCTGAGACAGTAAGACTAGTGGGAGATCTGGGAAGGGGATGGAGAAAGAAAGCAAGGGCTATCTGAAGTTAGAGAAGTCAATGTTCATACCGCTGTGGTGTAAACTACCCAAGCGAAATATGAGGTGCTGATACTCCAATTTGTGCTGGGCCTCACTCTGACAATGGAGGAGGCCCAGGACAGAAAAGTCAGATTGGGAATGGGATGGGGAGTTGGTGCTAAGCCACCGGGAGATCATGCAGGTTATAACACTTGGAGTATTGTGTGCAGTTCTGGTCTAATTTAAGGAAGGACATTCTTGCTATTGAGGGAGCGTAGCATAGGTTCACGAGGTTAATTCCCGGGATGGCGGGACTGTCATATGATGAAAGAATGGAACGACTGGGCTTGTATGCACTGGAATTTAGAAGTATGAGCGGATATTATAGAACCACATACAATTATTAAGAGATTGGACACGCTAGATGCGGGAAACATGTTCCCAGTGTTGGGGGAGCCCAGAACCAGCAGCCAGTTTAAGAATAAGGGCCATTTAGAAATGGGATAAGGAAAATCTTTTTCACCCAGAGTTGTGAATTTGTGGAATTCTCTGCTTCAGAAGGCAGTGGAGGCTGACTCACTGGATGCATTCAAAAGAGAGTTAGAAACATAGAAAATAGGTGCAGGAGGAGGTCATTCGGCCCTTTGAGCCAGCACCGCCATTCATTGTGATCATGGCTGATCGTCCCTAATCAATAACCCGTGCCTGCCTTCTCCCCATATCCCCCGATTCCACTAGCCCCTAGAGCTCTAACTCTCTATTAAATAGAGCTCTTAGGGCTAGCAGAATCAAGAGATATGGGGAGAAGGCAGGAACGGGGTATTGATTGTGGATGATCAACCATGATCACATTGAATGGCAGTGCTGGCTCGAAGGGCCTTCGCCTGCACCTATTTTCTATGTATCTATGTAAACCTCTCTAATCAAAAGGGAAAATATGGATCTCAAATAATCCTGCAACAATTACATTCAAATTAGCCTAAGGATCGAACTCTCAGCCTAAATTGATTCCATCTAGCCACCATCTTTCTCTCTTAAATTGGTCGTAAGGAAAGTATCAATAGACAGGCCTAACTCTTCTCATTCCCAATTCTTCAAATCAACTTTTAACTGTGCTCTACATCTTTTACAAATGATTCAAACTTATGCTATGGAAGTTAACATCTTAGAATTTCTCCATAATTTGAATTTCTTCAATTAAAGAATACAGACACACTCACTCACAGCACGTGAATGTTTAATGCTCACATTTCCTTGCAATGTAGAATGAAGCTAGTTAGCCCATTAAATCCATGCTGGCTCACTACCTAATTCCATTTCACAGATGATGATCTAGTTTACAACCAGTACCAGTGGTAACAATACATTTACCAAGCCCTCACAAGGGTATTAAAGTATATAATGTTGCACTACCACTTGCAACCATTCTGATCATTTCATGTTTAAAAATATATTTTTATGAAATGGTTGGGGTACTTTTGAAGTTTCACAGCACAGGCAAATAATTTGTGGTTAAAATGTATGGTCTTTCTTTTGCAATAAATCATGCATTTAGGTTAGAAAAACAAAGTTAACGGAAAAAAATGATATTGAATTTCAGGTAGAATTAAGGAAGAGTTTTTTTTTCCTGCACCAAATTAAACTGGATGGATGGTAAAAGCACCTCATCTTGTGCATTATCTAATCACTAAATCTTGCCATTTATATGATAGCTCTTAATTGGTGTTGGTATTGATTGATTGTCACAGCGCTTACAATTGCACAAAGCAATTAATTTGTTCATATGATTTGGGAGATCCTGAAGATATTGATGCTGTTCTTCAATAAATTCTCATGGATGAAGCTTCTTCCGAGCAGCTTCTTTGGCAACACCTCTTACAGGACCAATAGTTGCAATTTTAACATTATCCTAATTTCTTTATTACTTCACTGTAACAATATCCACAACAATGATGACACTTTCAACAGCATTAAATTACTTACTTTCGGAACAGTCTTTAAGCAAAACTTCGTTAATTTTAAAACGCAAAGAACTCCCTGGTCCAGGATGCTTTCCTGCCAGCTTCAGGCTCTCTGTTGTCCCTTGCCCGTGCACCACCACTGCATCCACTACTGTTAGATTGTTTCTGCACATGGTAAAGAATAAGTCAGTAAGACATTCATGGATCAATAATGCACCACATAGCAGAGAACCTCATAAAAAACTTTAATTAAATATGTAATTGCTCCGAGAAGTGTATTCATATGATCAAGCCGAATTAAAAAGAATCACATTAATTAGCATTAATTAGCATATATTTAAAACCACAATCATTTAAGTACAGAATCCAAAACTATCAGTGGCACAACCTGAAGACACTAGAAAACAAGCGCCAGAGGTCCATTTAGTAATAGGACACACCTTATAATAATTAAAGACACCACTGTTCTGTTGTGAACTGGTGCAAATTTCACTGTCACAGCCCTTCTTTCACCAGGCTTTAGAATGACATTTAGCACAGACTGCCGAGCAGAGCCTTTCACAAATCCAGAAGAACTTTTAGCAGAGGATGTCTGGAAACAAAAAATAGGAAGTGAAAGGAAAATTATTAATTTGCACCAGAAAAATTTACCTTCCATCTCCTCATTTTACATACCACAACTTAAAAAATTAAAATCTAAAAGGTACATCATGACAGAAACTGAGGGAGAGCTGAGAAGGGGAGGAGAAAGCGGGGACTACCTGAAATTAGAGAAGTCAATGTTCATACCGCTGGGGTGCGTAACTCTGCTCTCACTCCCCATCCCCCCAACTCGTAACAAGGGCAGAGTCCCCCCCTTGTCCTCACCTTCCACCCTACCAGCCATCACATATAACTAATAATCATCCAACATTTTTGCCACCTCCAACGGGATCCCACCATTGGCCACATCTTCCCATCTCCTCCCGTCTGCTTTCCGCAGAGACCGCTCCCTCCGTAGCTCCCTGGTCAATTCGTCCCTTCCCACCCAAACCACCCCTTCTCCTGGCATTTTCCCCTGCAACTGCAGGAAATGCTACACTTGTCGCTTTACCTCCCCCCTAGACTCCAAGCCATCTTTCCAGGTGCGGCTGAGGTTCACCTGCACCTCCTCCAACCTCATCTATTGCATCCGCTGCTCTAGATGTCAGCTGCTCTACATCAGTGAGACCAAGCGTAGGCTTGGCGATCGCTTCGCCGAACGCCTCTGCTCGGTTCGCAATAACTAACCCGATCTCCCGGTGGCTCAGCACTTCAACTCCCCCTCCCATTCTGAACCAACCTTTCTGTCCTGGGCCTCCTGCATGGCCAGAGTGAGGCCCACTGTAAATTGGAGGAGCAGCACCTCATATTTCGCTTGGTCAGTTTACACCCCAGCGGTATGAACATTCACTTCTCTAATTTTAGGTAGTCCCTGCTTTCTCCTCCCCTTCTCAGCTCTCCCTCAGCCCACTGTCTCCGCCTCTTCCTTTCTTCATCTCTCCCCCTCCCCCCCCCCCCACTCTCACATCAGTTTGAAGAAGGGTCTCGACCCAAAACGTTGCCTATTTCCTTCGCTCCATAGATGCTGCCTCACCCGCTGAGTTTCTCCAGCATTTTTGTCTAACTTCGATTTTCCAGCATCTGCAGTTCCTTCTTAAACATCATGACAGAAACGGTTGTTTGCCTTTCATGTAGTTTCACACACAAGCTACATGCGCTTTTAGCTGCAAGTCTAAGGAACTGATGCGTGACACTTTTGAGAACTATATTCTTCACACTGTATCATCCACTTTGCTCTATATATTTACTTGAGTTTGAACTCAAGTTTGTAGCTTGGAGTTTGTAAAATGTGTGCAGGATAGTTTTTTGCAACAATACATAGAAGTACCTACTAGAGAAGGGGCGGTACTGGACCTCCTGTTAGGAAATGAGATGGGTCAGGTGGCAGAGGTATGCGTTGGGGAACAGTTCGGGTCCAGTGATCACAATACCATTAGTTTCAATATAATTATGGAGAGGGACAAAACTGGACCTAGGGTTGAGATTTTTGATTGGAGAAAGGCTAACTTTGAGGAGATGCGAAAGGATTTAAAAGGAGTAAATTGGGACAGTTTGTTTTATGGGAAAGATGTGGAAGAGAAATGGAGTACATTCAAAGGTGAAATTTTAAGAGTACAGAATCTTTATGTCCCTGTTCGGTTGAAAGGAAATCGTAAAAATTGTAAAGAGCCATGGTTTTCAAGGGAAATTGGACACTTGGTTCGGAAAAAGAGGGATATCTACAATAGTTATAGGCAGCATGGAGTAAATGAGGTGCTTGAGGAGTATAAAGAATGTAAAAAGAATCTTAAGAAAGAAATTAGAAAAGCTAAAAGAAGATATGAGGTTGCTTTGGCAAGTAAGGTAAAAGTAAATCCGAAGGGTTTCTACCGCTATATTAATAGCAAAAGGATAACTAGGGATAAAATTGGTCCATTAGAGAGTCAGAGTGGCCAACTATCTGCAGAGCCAAAAGAGATGGGGGAGATATTGAACAGTTTCTTTTCTTCGGTATTCACCAAGGAAAAGGATATTGAATTATGTGAGGTAAGGGAAACAAGTAGAGTAGCTATGGAAACTATGAGGATCAAAGAAGAGGAAGTACTGACACTTTTGAGAAATATAAAAGTGGATAAGTCTCCAGGTCCGGACAGGATATTCCCTAGGACATTGAGGGAAGTTAGTGTAGAAATAGCAGGGTCTATGGCAGAAATATTTCAAATGTCATTAGAAACGGGAATAGTGCTGGAGGATTGGCGTACTGCGCATGTTGTTCCATTGTTTAAAAAGGGGTCTAAGAGTAAACCTAGCAATTATAGACCTATTAGTTTGACGTCAGTGGTGGGCAAATTAATGGAAAGAATACTTAGAGATAATATATATAAGCATCTGGATAAACAGGGTCTGATTAGGAACAGTCAACATGGATTTGTGCCTGGAAGGTCATGTTTAACTAATCTTCTTGAATTTTTTGAAGATGTTACTCGGGAAATTGATGAGGGTAAAGCAGTGGATGTTGTGTATATGGACTTCAGTAAGGCCTTTGACAAGGTTCCTCATGGAAGGTTAGTTAAGAAGGTTCAATGGTTGGGTATTAATGGTGGAGTAGCAAGATGGATTCAACAGTGGCTGAATGGGAGATGCCAGAGAGTAATGGTGGATGGTTGTTTGTCAGGTTGGAGGCCAGTGACGAGTGGGGTGCCACAGGGATCTGTGTTGGGTCCACTGTTGTTTGTCATGTACATCAATGATCTGGACGATGGTGTGGTAAATTGGATTAGTAAGTATGCAGATGATACTAAGATAGGTGGGGTTGCGGGTAATGAAGAAGAGTTTCAAAGTCTACAGAGAGATTTATGCCAGTTGGAAGAGTGGGCTGAAAGATGGCAGATGGAGTTTAATGCTGATAAGTGTGAGGTGCTACATCTTGGCAGGACAAATCAAAATAGGACGTACATGGTAAATGGTAGGGAATTGAAGAATGTAGGTGAACAGAGGGATCTGGGAATAACTGTGCACAGTTCCATGAAAGTGGAATCTCATGTAGATAGGGTGGTAAAGAAAGCTTTTGGTGTGCTGGCCTTTATAAATCAGAGCATTGAGTATAGAAGTTGGGATGTAATGTTAAAATTGTACAAGGCATTGGTGAGGCCAATTCTGGAGTATGGTGTACAATTTTGGTCGCCTAATTTTAGGAAGGATGTCAACAAAATAGAGAGAGTACAGAGGAGATTTACTAGAATGTTGCCTGGGTTTCAGCAACTAAGTTACAGAGAAAGGTTGAACAAGTTAGGGCTTTATTCTTTGGAGCGCAGAAGGTTAAGGGGGGACTTGATAGAGGTTTTTAAAATGATGAGAGGGATAGACAGAGTTGACGTGGAAAAGCTTTTCCCACTGAGAGTAGGGAAGATTCAAACAAGGGGACATGACTTGAGAATTAAGGGACTGAAGTTTAGGGGTAACATGAGGGGGAACTTCTTTACGCAGAGAGTGGTAGCTGTGTGGAATGAGCTTCCAGTGAAGGTGGTGGAGGCAGGTTCGTTTTTATCATTTAAAAATAAATTGGATAGTTATATGGATGGGAAAGGAATGGAGGGTTATGGTCTGAGCGCAGGTATATGGGACTAGGGGAGACTATGTGTTCGGCACGGACTAGAGGGGTCGAGATGGCCTGTTTCCGTGCTGTAATTGTTATATGTTATATGTTATAACTGATTGTATCCATGTATGGTATATCTGATCTATATGTATAGCATGCAAAATAAAGTTTTTCCACTGTATCTCGGTACATGCGACAATAATAAACCTAACCTAAACCTACGTTTCAGAACTGACTTTTTTTCCCCCCCACTAGTTCACTAACTTCCAGAAACTGTATTGCTAATCTGAAAAAGGGTTTCGGCCCAAAACGTCGCCTATTTCCTTCGCTCCATAGATGCTGCTGCACCCGCTGAGTTTCCCCAGCAATTTTGTGTACCTTGCTAATCCAAACACTGTTTTTAAAAAAAAACACCAGCTTTAATGAAAGCGAGTTAAATGATGGGGATTTAAACCACTCGATTGGAACAAATAAATCTCTCAAATATAAACCCTTACACAAAGACATAAAATGCTGAGAATATTCAGCATATCAGGCAGCATCTGTGAATAGAAAAGCTGTTAACATCAGGTCAATTATATTCCATCATAGCCTGATGAAAATCATTAACCTAAAATGTTAATGCTGTTTCTCTGGTTACAAATGCTGCCTGTCCTGTTGAGTATTTCCATCACTATTTGTTTGTATTTCAAATTTCCAGCACATAATTAAACACTAGCTTTAATAATTAGCCAGTAAAATTTCATAACTCAGCAAACCTTTAGGAAAGTCAGTCAGATAGATTTTAAGGCAATGCCCATTCATTCTTGTCAATGAGAAACTACATTCTGTAGAACAGCATAGAACAGAATGTAGTTTCGTGTTAAAGTTAGCAATCTTTTCTACACCAAGCCAATTGGTGAACTGCACCAAATATCAAGTGGAACAGAATTGTTAAAATTGCTTAATATTAAAGAATATCACCATCTAAAAAGATATTACCAAATTTGGATACAGAATAATAGCCATTTTAACAATAATCCTACACCAGAACACAAGGAGTATCCTTCCCCCCAACTTTTACTTTATTTAACATAATCCATGTCAAATTTGGGATTTTCTCATTCTGCACAGCTGCCTAATCTATTTGATACATTCAATTATTTATTTGGGAAGCTTTACTTTGAACGCATATTATAATTTAGTACTCTTCAAAAAAAATGCATCGAGTAAAATTGGAGACAAAATCTGTATTGTCCATGCTGCATCAGGAATTCTGAACATGCCAGAAATAAAATGGGCTTCATGTTTTGTTTAAAAACATCTTCTCAGAGAATGAAGCAGTGAAATTTGATCTTTAATATTCTCTTAGAACACCCATTTCTTGAGCCATTAATGTCGGTCACACAAACGAGAAAAGCTGCCCCTCTCCCATTATACAGGTGCAGGATTTGATATCATCTAATTAACTTTCAATGGAATCCAAGGAGGCAACCAGATTGGATCGAATCCACAGCTTCAAAATTAACTCTCAAATGGAAAGATTTGTTTGCATTTGATCAAGTTTTCTTTACTTACATGATTACAGACAATCGTAAATTCAAGTGTTTTTGTATCCAGATTTGCCTGTTTGCCCAAGCGAAGTCTGAAATCAAAAGTACACATTTCACGAAAATGCAGATTTTTCTTCTTTACGAAGAATACATAATTTTATCTAAGCATTTACAAATGTCAGATGCATTGCGAAGTCAACATTTCTCAACATACAATACTATCATTTACATGCATATCCATCTTCACATCCAACTTAAACCTAGTTGCATTTCATCAGTAGTAATGCTGTATACCAAGAGTGGCAATTCTTTGGAATTAACTAAGATTACCTAAGACTAGAGAACAGGGGAAGCAGCACAATGATATTTCAAGATAGCAAACAGGAAACAGCATCCCTTATACATTTCTGGAGATTACCTTTTCAGTTTATATTGGCTATTAAGTTAAAATGCCTCATAGGATGCTACTGAAATGTCAAAAACCTTTGAAAATTAAAGCTATCCAGAATCATTTAACATATCACCAATATTTAAAGCTGACGACTTTGGCAACAAATACTTCAACTCAGGGCACCAGGAAACTCTGGCAAGTGCATTTTAGCATTACTCTTTTACAGTGACTTGAAGATACTTACAGAGGACCTATGTTTTACAGCAAAGTAGTACTTTAATTTTTGAGTGTAGTTATTATGGAGATATCCCAAACCAACTTAGTAAAAGCAAGTCAAATATTAAGGACATAAGGAATAACTCCACTGCTCTTTGGCACAGCAACAAGACCTTCGACACCCACCCGGGATCTGAATGGGTGAGATTTAATTTGGGCCCAAAGATGTTTTTTCCCCTGTAATGTAACACTATTTTGTTATGGTAATACACACTAGTTTAGATTTATTTTATGGGATTTGAACAGTGGTTGATACAGTTACCATTCAAAATCCAATAAATGAAATAAAGGCAGAAACATTCAGTAGGTGAAGCCACGATTAGGAAAGAGAGTTGGCATTTCAGGCTGATGAATTGGAAGAGAAAATAAGTTTGTTTTAAACTGCAAAGTGCCGGGAGGAGATGGATACTAAAGAAATCGTTCTGATTGCCTGGCATGCATGCAGCCAGGGTTATTGTGGTGATGAGCTGCTTTTAAGAAGCTAAGGGCTTGATAGACTAATGGTAGTGAGTGGGAGAGAAAACAAACAGAATTATATACAAATGGTGTACAGTGCTGGACAGACTGTTGCAAAGAACCAAAATCAAAAAGGAGAAGGTACACAAAAATGCTGGAGAAACTCAGTGGGTGCAGCAGCATCTATGGAGCGAAGGAGATAGGTAACATTTCGGGCCGAAACCCTTCTTCAGACTTCAGAGAAAAGGAGAATGTTGGAAGCACCTAGCAGAGTAAGCAGTATGTGAGGGGAAAAAAGACAAATTAATATCCGAGGGAAGCTTCAATTGTCTAGATAGTTTTGTTACAGCATGACACTGGTTACTTTACACTCTCCCATAGAGATTCCCATTGCCCTATACATCTGTATATGCAAACATAAATAATTTGTTTTCTCACTTTTTCCAATTCTGCGATAGGGATCTCAAACTGAAATGTTGATTGTACATCTTTCTACAAAGCTTGCCTGAGCTGCTGAATGTTTCCATCGTTTTCTGTTTCTATTTTAGCTTTCCAACATTTTCAGTTTTTTTGATTTTCACTCACTGCCTGAACTGACTCGGCTACTACAAAGAACGACAGCGGATTTAATCCCTATTTAATCAACAGTTGAAAGAACAGAATTAAACATATGGTATGCATTTATACTCGGGAGTTAAAGTAGTTAAGAAGGAACTCTTCTCGGGTTTCCTACCCAGATACATAGTACAAGTTAATTGGGGGGAAAGCACAAAGGCTATTGATTGTATTGAGTCTTACTGTTAAAGAAAAAATATAGGGAAATAATGTTAAAAAAAGTAAACACATACCTTTCCAATAACACATCTGCAACAAATGAAGGATTGGGATACAATGCTAAAGGAAGAAGCTGAGCAAACACAGGTACATCGGCTGGATTTTCTAAAATCAGTTCTTGTTCCTACAGAAAATAAACAAGACAACAGCAATAGTCATTTGTAAAAAAGACAAACTGCAGATGCTGAGTTTAAAAAACCCACAAATTGCTAGAGTAACTCTGTGGGTCAGGTAGGATCCCTGGAGAAATGGAAAAGATGATGTTTCGGGTCTGGATCACTTCAGGTCCCAACCCGAAACGCCGCACATCTATTTTCTCCAGAGATGCTGCCTGACCCGCTGAATGACTCCAACACTATGTTTTTTTTATTTAAGCAATGGTCATTTCCCAGTTTATCCAGATTACTGTGTGAACATTTGTATAAAGCTAAGCACAATAAACAGTAAAAAAAAAAAAAAACTTCTATTGACCTTTGATAAATACTTACTGAAGTGTTGTTTGTGTTTGTCAGTGGGAAAATTAAATGCGTTGCATTAAGTAATGATGGCCACACAAGCTCTGATGAGATTACAGCTTGAACATTTTTTTGAAGGTCTGTATCTACTTCAAAAACAACATCCACCCTAAAAGGGGAAAAAAGTCTTCAGAATATTCGCATAAATACACAACTCAGATTACAACAATGCAAAAAGTGAAAGACCAGTGCAATATCCAATTAAGCACTCAAATGATCTTCTACTGTTAACGCCAGGGTATCCAAATTAATGCGCACAAATTAATGTTTCTATTCTAGCTGCTTTAATCTGCTAACCAATTTGTCCAACCAACATTTTACTTACGAACGCAGTGATCATAAAGAAGCACATTTCCATGTTTATGATAAGGCTAATGCATTCTAATTGGCAGTGCTGTGGTCTTTTGAGGCTAGTGACATGAGAGCACAAACCAATATCAAGGCCGAACTGAAAATTATTACTCACCACAGAAAAACTCTATTGAATCTATCAAGCATCTGATTTGTAAGAATACGTTGCAATCTAACTTCACTAGGATGGGGAAGGATAGGTAAGCAAGATTTGAATGCTTACTATTTTATAAACTTGCAGGTATCCCATTTGAGATACAAACTGCCTTGAACCTACTTGTTTGCTATTGTGTGCCAGACCTTCCATGAAAACCCCCTCCAAGTTATTCCTCAATCAGCCACTGATTATATTGTTCCATCGAATGCCAATAAACGTTGAGGAACAAAAACAAATCGACATTAAAATAGCATTCAAAAGTTTAGATACTAAATAATTTAGTGAGAAAGTTTTGTCTCGAACTTCTGAACAAGACTTGTTGTTGCTTCCTCAGATCTAACTTCACAGGCACATTAAAGACACATTCACCCTGTGAAACACGTGTCTCAGGGATGTAGGATGATGGCATATAAATTCACTTTCCATCAGGATACACAGGAAAAGGAAATTAACTTAATTGGGGCCAAAAGAGGAGATGGTGAATGGAAGGCGAGCCAACTTGATCTATCACACAATTAACCAAGCACATTTTGTATGAAATAATTGCATATTTTCACAACTGAAATTTAGCTCACTTGTGCCCTGAGGTTTCTTTCAGTTCTGTCCATTTTTTGTACAAATTCTTATATAAATCCCAGTCTGCATCCCAAGCATCATCTTGCATTGCGAGACTGTGCTGTGATCTCATCTCCGCTAGGAAGAGGGAATGAGATGAAAGAAATAAAAAAGCTGAATACAGGAACCACCCGTTTTCTCCGTGCATATATTTGATATGAGAAAGACGAATTATAAATACTTACATTTAGATAGAAACGGTAATCCCACATAACAATAATCACCACATTGTAAGCCAGCATCAAAATAAATATTTGCAATCTGTAAAGAACGAAAATATCATGAAGAGAGCAGTCCAGTACAAGTTATATCAAAGCAAATAAAAATGACAACAGATTGTTAACGAGACATCTAACTGAAGCATCGGTGCAATGATGCAAGATAGTTCATATAAGTTATAAAATGCAAAATATGACAAACCTTGGATCTCTTTTTTGATTCTAAATCATCCTTGTTATTTTTCATTCTCTTGTAGTAGAATCGCACATCCTCTGTTAGAGAACGTATATTTTGCAGTTTCACCTTCTGTGAGAAGGAACTCATTATATTTAAACTATGATGAACTACCTTCCCCTGTAAAATAAATGTTGTAGGCTTATAATTGGGAAAACCAAAATTGCAAAACACTGACAACCTTACAATTGTTCCAGATTATAAAACTAAGTTAAACATGGGTCATTATAGTTATAATGTTTTGTTCTATTCAAAAAGAATTGCCTAAAAGTGAGCAATTCAAATTTTATTCACTCATCTAATTCGTTGTATGTTTTGACATTTTAAAAACAGCATGAATCAACCTTCACATTTTTGAATTTTTGAAAATTGGAATAGCAATAGTATTATCTTACTGGAAATGAGCATGGAAGAACAATCTGCTTGGGTGAGCAAACCAACGAACCGACAGCTATAAGTGCTCTTACTGGGATTGTTAAAATCTGTAAACAAAAAGATAAAGGTGATGTTAACTGTCAATAAATGCAAATGTCACTAAATGTAACAATTTACTAAAACTACTCCGCACCCAAATATATTAGCATTTGCACACGAATCCTTCGAATTCATTAGATCTTGCTAGAAATGCACTGAGGGGGAAGACTCGGGGTCATGGGCGAATGGCGAAGAGGACACCAATGACACAGCTGATAGAGCTGCTGCCTCACAGCACCAAAGATCCAGGTTCGATCCCGACCTAGTTGAGACAGGTCCCATAACATTTAAAAGATATTTGGACAGGCACATAGATAGGAAAGAATTAGAAGTATATGGGTCAAACGCGGGCAGGTGGGACTAGAGTAAATGAGGCTTCTTGGTTGGCATGGGAAAGTTGGACCCAAGGGTCTGTCTCTATGCTGTATCTTTCAATCAACTGAAGATCTTGCTGCATATACAGAAGATAGAATGCAAGTTTCACAAGGCAATGGGAAACTTCTATACACTTTCCCGTAGTTTCCAGGTTAGATGATTTTGCGTGGACTGATTTACTTGCAATCACTCATACATGTATAATTGCAAACTTTTGCACTCTGTTTAACTGGTTAAGGCTTTACCTGTACAAATTGCAGTTCAGAAAGATCCAAATTTGATTCTCAACCTATTTTCATTTTTATCTATAACCTAGATTTGAAGATGCAACATGATGGCAGGCGAGTACAGAATTAGGCTTCACCTCAAAGTCAAAGTAAACTTTATTGTCAATTCAAATAATGCAACAAGTAGTTACACATAGAGCCTACACGGTCTTGATGCCTCGTGGGTCAGACAGAGGGGACGGGCCTCACCGATCAGAGTCCGGGTCGGTGGAGCGGCCGACTGAGCCCAGGTCTGCACCACGGAGTGGGTCGGGGTGTCGACAGCGGTGAAGCATCGTGACGATGGGGCCTCGCGGGTCGATGAAAGCGTGGAGGACCACCGTGAAGGGGAGGGGAGGAACAATAGAAGACACGGCATGGGGGGGGGGGGGGGCGCCATGAGGAGAGAGGGGAAGAACAATGGAGGACCCGGCGTGTGTGTGTGGGTGGGTTTGCGGGACCACCATGAGAGGGAGGTGGGGAAGAACAATGGATAATTGGGGAGGGTGGGAGAACAAAGGACAATGGGGAATCGGCATGGGGGAACCACTGTCGGTGGGGGGGAAGAGAAAACAAAAGGAGGAGCCGGCGTGCTTTTTAACTTTGTCAGCGCCGTAGATGGCTTCTATTTGTATACATTCGGTATGCAAGTAAATAATTTCACTGTGCCTAGTCATATGTGACAATAAAGTATTCCATTCCATATATGGAGTTTCTCAGCTGCTTAGATATTGTATTCATATCCGTGAATAAGATGGAACCTGAACTACATCTTCACCAAATGTATTCCTGCTTGTACTTACCATGTATGTGGCCTTATAGCACACACTTTAAAGTCAATTAGCAGCCCATTTGAAGATATAGGCAAAAAAAAGTGAATCACTTGAAATTTTCTATACTAATTTAAAATTAAGATTTGATTCAGCTGAATAGATCAATTTATCTACTTGAGTGACAGTCAGCTTGATTGAGTATGCACACAATTTAAAACTTAATAACCCTTGTAAAGTGTTTAAAGCTTTTAAATACTAATTTTACATTATCTGTGCTTCTATATATCCTACCTCATAATCTGTTGTAATCTGTACAGCTCCATCATATTGATCTTCAAGTTCCTTTGCAGTCAATTTCATTCTGAACACTGCATAATAACCCAAAGCTAGTATCACCTGCAAAGAATGCACAAGATTGTGTTCGAGTACATATCATAGATTTCATATGCTTGATATAATTCCCAATATCTTAATCCGGAAAGAATAGCAACCAAATAAACAATCAAATACAAACCAAGTCAACAGTACAGGTTGGACAGGCTAGATGCAGGAAGATTGTTCCCGATGTTGGGGAAGTCCAGAACAAGGGGTCACAGTTTAAGGATAAGGGGGAAATCTTTTAGGACCGAGATGAGAAAAACATTTTTCACACAGAGAGTGGTGAATCTCTGGAATTCTCTGCCACAGAAGGTAGTTGAGGCCAGTTCATTGGCTATATATAAGAGGGAGTTAGATGTGGTCCTTGTGGCTAAAGGGATCAGGGGGTATGGAGAGAAGGCAGGTACAGAATACTGAGTTGGATGATCAGCCATGATCATATTGAATGGCGGTGCAGGCTCGAAGGGCCGAATGGCCTACTCCTGCACCTATTTTCTATGTTTCTATGAATGTTTTAACAGGGTGGAGACTTGCTGCAATCTTGACCCTTTCAACAACAATTTGTTGCATTTGTTGATTCGAGGTTCAATATGTCTGACATATTGTCTGACAACAATTTTAGTGTCTGTAATAAGATAAAATATCTAGGGCATATTATTACAGAACAAATGACAGATGAGGATATTTATAGGCAACGACGCATGCTGTATGTACAGGCAAATATCCTCTTGCGTAAATTTGGTGCGTGTGCAGATGTGGTGAAGATGTCGCTATTTAGAGCATACTGCACACCCCTCTACACTGCGCACCTGTGGTCGAACTATTTAAAGACAAGTATGCAGAGACTAAAGGTGGCATATAACGATGCCATGAGAACACTGCTAAGGCAATCTAGATGGTGTAGTGCCAGTAATATGTTTGTGGCTGCAGAAGTCAGTACTTTAGAAGCTATCCTAAGACACCACATGTATAAATTCATTTGCAGGGTAAATGACTCTAAACATGTGCTTATTGTGGCCTTGACAAACATAAGGGTTAGCACTACACGCTACGAATCCCAGTTGTGGAGACACTGGTATCGTTGTCTCGTTGTAGGACATTGATCATCTTTTAATCATGGATTTGTAACTTAAGTATTGTGGGTTTTTGTTAAATATAAATTATGATGTTTTTATGTGATATACCATGATTTTATATATATTTATGATATTTGATATGCAATGCATTTTTTATGTAATGTTGCCCCTTGTCTGGACCTTGAATCTGCAATAAAGTTTATTATTATTATTATTAATATGGTCTTCAATAATTCTACATTCTATGCTGATAATGGGTTATAAAGAGTATACACCACAAGCACATCTTCAGAACGACCCTCTTCCTCCTTTCAAAGGCATTCCCTTCATCCTATCAGCCCCCCCATTTCATCATCTTTGCAACTTAACTAAATTGCCAACTCACTTTTCCAGTCCTGAAGAATACTCTTCACACCGAAACATTAACTATTTTTCTTCCTCGAATAACACCACCTTGTTGTTTAATATTTCCAGCATTTTCTATTTCAAATTTACAGTGCCTCCAGTTTTTTTTAATTTTGACGAAAAAATTCCTACTTTTTCTTTAGACATTAATTACACTTCAAAATCTACTTTCAAGCTTTAATTATTCTCCTTTACGGTTAGTCATTTAAAAGGATACAAAATACAAAAAAAACACTTCAGCCGCACTGTAATATTCCTGTTTTGATCCACTCATTGCAGGCAAGGATACATTAAACAGAAGTCAATAATTTTTCCATGTTGAACCATCTAATTGCTAAAGGAAGTCTCCACCATTGGTCTGAAGAACGATTCAACTGGGATTCTAAAGAAGATTTCATTTTTACTGCAAATCCCATCAGTGAATCCATAACTCTTTAAGCCCTATCCTTTAAAAAACTGAATGTTCAACCTGTAAAGCTTTTAACTGATTAAGTGTATACATATCAAATTGCACACTTCACTGAATTTAACATTACTAAGCTTTCCATGAACAAAAACAAGAGGGGCACAAAATGCTGGAGAAACTGTGCCGGTCATGTGGTAACTCAGGAGAATATAGATAGGTGATATTTCGGGTTGGGACCCTTCTTCAGACAGATGGTAGAGAGGGGGCAGGGAGGGAAAAGGAAAGGAGGAACTGAAAGCAAAATACCAGACAACTGGCCTATCGGGGAATCAACCTGCCCGAGGTCATCTGTTGCCAGCACAGATTTGTCCTGGTCTTTTCTTGTGATATGTCTCTCTCTTCTCCCCCCCCCCCCTCCCCCCCAACAATTAGTCTGAAGCAGGGTCCCGAACCAAAATGTCACCTATCCATTTTCTCCAGAGATGCTGCCTGACCCGCTGAGTTACTCTAGCATTTAGCCTACAAAATCTCTCCATTCCAGCTAACATCCTGGTGTGGTAGAGAGATACAAGGATCTGCAGGTGCTGGTTTATGAAAAAGACACTGAAGTGCTGAAGTAACTCAGCAGGCCAGGCAGCATCTCTGGAGAACATGGATAGGTGACATAGAACATAGAAACATAGAAATTAGGTGCAGGAGTAGGCCATTCGGCCCTTCGAGCCTGCACCGCCATTCAATATGATCATGGCTGATCATCCAACTCAGTATCCCGTACCTGCCTTCTCTCCATACCCTCTGATCCCCTTAGCCACAAGGGCCACATCTAACTCCCTCTTAAATATAGCCAATGAACTGGCCTCGACTACCCTCTGTGGCAGGGAGTTCCAGAGATTCACCACTCTCTGTGTGAAAAAAGTTCTTCTCATCTCGGTTTTAAAGGATTTCCCCCTTATCCTTAAGCTGTGACCCCAGAAGTGACATTTCTGATTGGGGCCTTCTTCAGACCAAAACATCCAGGTGTACCTGTCGTGCACTCCTTCTATTGCTACCATATCCTTCCAATGGTGTGGCAATCAGAACTGTGCACAATCCTCTAGTGTGGTCCAACCAATGTTTCATATAACTGCAAGATTATGTCCCAACTCTTATACGTGCCTCAGCCAATGTAGGCAAGTACATCAAATGCCCTTTTCACTATTCACTGACAGTATCAAATTAATCCAAATTAATTAGGTTAACATAAGCAAATATTAAGATTTACTGTGGGAATGGTATAAGGATTCTGTCAAAATAAGATTTTTACAATATGACAATTTTTGATACAGGGTTTGTTTAAAAGAAGTCCACCTTATTTAAACGGGTGTCTGCTGATGTTAGGGCTAAGATATTTATAGGGCGCAGGAAAAAAGTAACCATTTTCAGACATGGAATACTTAAACTTCGGTTGCCAGTACTGGATACGATGATGGAAAAAGTACCATTGCAGGAGATACTGGGATAAGAATATAATGGGTGGACAGGCATTTGAAATACTTTATAAATATTTTTTGAAATGCGTAAAATTAAATGTTAAATCCATTTGGGAGAAAACAGAATTGTAAACTTGCAATCCTACCAGAACTATACATATATACTGCAAGGAAATTCAGCCAAAATAAACCATTAACGTTTACGAAACTGGCATGTAGGATCAAAAATAACTTACAGAAGACTGTTCTGTCGAAGATAACTTTTCTAAATCAGCAAGGCTGGAAATTATTGTTGTTTTGTTGCCTTTTTCTACAATCAGCAGCTCTATGCTGAGGCCATCACCTACTACATACCAGGCTTTCACTGCCAGCTAAACGGAGGGAAAAAAAAAAAATCACTCAATAAATAATGAAATATTGTATCACAACTTTCGTAGGAATTAAAAATTGTTGTAAAAGGGGTACATTACCTCAATCGGATTGCTGTTCATTATGATAAAAATAATATTGCCCTCTTCCATGGCACTCAGAACACCAAAATCTATGATGCGGTCCTCTAAACTTGGAGGAAGTACAAAGTACTGCAAATATAACAAAATTATTCCTTTAGAGTTATAATACCCATAAAAAAAATAGTTAGATTCCATTCTATTTCAAATCTAGATTCATGAATTATATCTTTAAGAAACACAAACCAAACAAACCAGTACAAAAATCTCCAAGCATTATTTGAAGTGGATTCTAAAGCACACTTCAAAACAGAATATAGTCACTACTATAACATGGCAGTACGATGGTAATTGCAACTGCTTTGGATTCATGTAAAGGCAAAACTAGTGTTATAGGTGCACCATGAATGTGTTTAAAAATAAACTTTACATTACTAGATGTACTAATGTATATAGAATTAGAATCATATAGCATATAAAAACAGGTCCTTTGGCCCACCATTCCCATGCAGGCCACAAAATACCTCTCTGTTACTCCCCTTTCCCACCACTTGCTCCTGCCTGCAGCCTTCTGCGGCATGCTGCTCATCTAATTGTTTCCAAAATCTCACGAGTTTCTCATTATTTACCCAAGCTTCTCATAACTGCACACAACTTATTTTGATCATACCCTCAGCCTTCAATGCTCCAAAGAAAACAAATCCAGACTATCATGCATCTCCTCATAGCTAAAACACACACACATGCAACAGTGAATGTCAGTATCACCCCTTCCAAAGTAATCACATCTTTCCTATTGTGTGGCAACAAGAACTGCACATCGGACTCCAGCAGAGGATTAACGAACAATAGTTTTACCATAACCCACCTCCCTTTCTCATTCTATCTCCCGTTGATGAATGGTAAGTAACCCATATATCATCTTAAGCACCTTATCTAATATTAGGTTAATTTTTTTTAAATCTACTTCTTTTTTTTCCAGCATTAAATGCCACTTGCCATTTCACTGCCCATTCTACCAACTGATCATCATTCTGCAACCAGGACGATTCTCCTCACGATCATGGACATCACTAGAATTATCTGAATTTAATCATCATATCTCCTACATTCAGATTATGAATGCCTAAAGTAAGGATCCCAGCAAAGTTTTCAATTTAACAAAACATTCAACAATCACTCTCTGGTTTCATCATCAAGCCAACTTTAAATCCAATTTGCCAGGTTGTGTCTTGGTTTATAACTTTTGGATCAGTTCACTAAGTGGGATGTTAATAGAAACATAGAAAATAGGTGCAGGTGTAGGCCATTCGGCCCTTTGAGCCTGCACCGCCATTCAATATGATCATGGCTGATCATCCAACTCAGTATCTTGTACCTGCCTTCTCTCCATACCCCGATCCCTTTAGCCACAAGGGCCACATCTAACTCCCTCTTAAATATAGCCAATGAACTGGCCTCTACTACCTTCTGTGGCAGAGAGTTCCAGCGATTCAGAGATTAATGAACACTATGTGGACTACATGAACCAACCAATCCTCCTTGACACATCAATTTCAATCAGACGAGTCAAATAGGACTTGCCTTTAAAGAAGTGTTGATTTTCTGATTAATCCCTGCCTCTCCACATGCAGATTAATTTTGTCAATCTAATCGCATTTAATTTGATGAGATTTTTCTATTCTAATCTGATTTTTTCCAATAATTTCCCAACCACTGACTTCTTATTCAAAGGTCAGCAATCACCTGTCTTATCCCCAGCGGCTCTTCTTGAATAAAGGTACCACTTTGACTCTCCTTCAGCTTTCTGGCACCTCTTTGGTGGCCAAAGGTAGTATGAAAATAGGTCAGATCCCAATTAGTCTTTTCTTGACCTTCCATCGCAACCTTGAATATATCTCATCAGATTCTAGGACAAGGGTTTCCCCAGGGGGTAAATTTGCTGATTCTGGATTTGTACATATTTTGACTCTTTGACTGACTGTTTGGTTCTGGTATATGGGTATCTGTTCATCATTAGTTGTTCATAAATAAGTGAAATGACATTATTATGTGCTATTCAAGTTGCCAGGGGGTAAACAGGACGAAAAAGGTTGCAAACCCCTGTTCTAGATTAAATTAAATTAAATTTCTTTATTTATATAGCACATTTTTAGTCAACTTGCATTGACCCCAAAGTGCTTCACATAATTACATTCACACACACAGGCAAAGGTGGGTGAAGTGTCTTGCCCAAGGACACACACAGGCAAAGGTGGGTGAAGTGTCTTGCCCAAGGACACAACGACAGTATGCACTCCAAGCGGGATTCGAACCAGCTACCTTCCGGTTGCCAGCCGAACACTTAGCCCATTGTGCCATCTGTCGTCCACTGTCGTTCTAGGGCTTTATCTGCCTTCAAGTCTGCTAAGACATTTAACAGTTGTCGATGGTAATTTGATCCAGAATTCCACTAGCCTCATCCTAAATTTTCCAACTTCAATGTCATCCTCCACAATGAACACAGGTGAGAAATATTCATTTCATACCTCACAGTTTTCGTCCATGAACACTACTTAGGTTCCTGATAGGCCTTATTCATTCTCTGGTTATCTTTTTACTCACTATATGCTAACATGTTTTGGGTTTTTCCTTAATCTTGCCCAGTGTCATCCCATGCATATTCTTTATCCAATTATTTAGGTATCCTTCCACCTTGAGAATCCTTCAAGACCCTCACCAATTCTCAATTATCCAAACCAGCCATTATTTCCCTTTCTCCAACAGTCAATTCCCCATGACATCTAGAATGGGTAGTCATCACCCTGCTTAAAACATTGTGTGTGCTCAAAACAAAAAAAATGCAAAACACAGATTATACATGTGGCATAATGATAGACTAAGCAAACGGACACTGCAGTAACAGTAAAATATAGCCTAACGGAAAATGTAAGACTATTAACTATTAGCATAAGGGGTGAGCTCCAAGGCTCTTCTTTTTTTTTTTAACAAAATCAAATAGAAGCAAAATTGAAACATCAACTTTCAAAGACATCTTTAAAATATGCAAAACAAAATCATTAAAAAATATATTTATTAGTTTGAATACTGTTCTTAAATTGTGCAGAATAGAAAACATAATTGATGTAACCTAAAACCCACTTAGTAGTACATAAATATACCTTGTTTTCAGTCAACTGAACTTCATTAGAAATGTCATCATCCACGTTTTCACACAATTTGTTTCCACTTGTATACTTACATCTAAAAACCCCGTGTAGGCTCGAACAGGCAAATGGAATTTTGATGCATTTGTAATGAGCAGGATGTTGCTGTCTATATGAATGGAGGAAGTGGTCGCCGTGAAAAGGAGAGAGAATATATAGAGTGCTTTGTGTGGCGGAACAGAAACTGGTGTGCTGAAGTTTTTAATCTGCAAGAAAGGGAAAATAGGTCACAGTTTAATCTTTGCAGAAAATAGATGCTCTTGAATTACACATTACTGGCAACACATTGGCTATCCTTAATTGTCCCACTGGAAGTGCTGGTCCGACGCTTACAATGCCTTCCATGATGTTTGGGACAAGACCCATCATTTATTTATTTGCCTCTGTACTCCACAATATCAGATTTGTAATACAAAATATCACATGTGGTTAAAGTGCACATTGTCAGATTTTAATCAAGGCCATTTTTATACAATTTGGTTTCACCATGTGGAAATTACAGCAGTGTTTATACATAGTCCCCCCATTTCTGGACACCATAATGTTTGGGACACAGCAATGTCATGTAAATGAATGTGGTCATGTTTAGTATGTTGTTGCGTATCCTTTGCATGCAATGACTGCTTGAAGTCTGCGATTCATGGACATCACCAGTTGCTGGGTGTCTTCTCTGGTGATGCTCTGCCAGGCCTGGATTGCAGCCATCTTCATCTTATGCTTGTTTTGGGGGCGAGTCCCCTTCAATTTTCTCTTCAGCATATAAAAGGCATACTCAATTGGGTTCAAATCGGGTGATTGACTTGGCCACTCAAGAATTGACCATTTTTTTAGCTTTGAAAAACTCCTTTGTTGCTTTAGCAGTATGTTTGTGATCATTGTCTTGCTGTAGAATGAACTGCCGGCCAATGGGTTTTGAGGCATTTGTTTGTACTTGAGCAGATAGGAGCAGATTTACATTTCAGAATTCATTATGCTACTACCATCAGCAGTTATATCATCAATGACAATAAGTGAGCCAGTACCTTCAGCAGCCATACATGCCCAGGCTATAACACCCCCACCACCGTGTTTCACAGATGAGATGGTATGCTTTGGATTTTGGGCAGTTCCTTCTCTCCTCCATACTTTACTCTTGCCATCACTCTGATATAAGTTAATCTTCATTACATCTGTCCACAAGACCTTTTTCCAGAACTGTGGTTGCTCTTTTAAGTACTTCTTGGCAAACTGTAATCTGGCCACCCTTTTTTATCGGGCTAACCAGTGGTTTGCATCTTACAGTGTAGCCTCTGTATTTCTGTTCATGCAGTCTTCTGCGGATCGTGGTCATTGACAAATCCACTCCTGACTTCTGAAGAGTGTTTCTGATCTGTCGGACAGATGTTTGGGGATTTTTCTTTATTATAGAGAGAATTCTTCTGTCATCAGCTGTGGAGGTCTTACTTGGCCAGTCCCTTTGCGATTAGTGAGCTCACCAGTGAGCTCACCAGTTGATTTTGGTAAGACTAAGGTTTGGCTGATGTCTCTAACAGTTTTATTCTTGTTTCTCAGTCTCATAATGGCTTCTTTGACTTTCATTGGCACAACTTTGGTCCTCATGTTGATAAACAGCAATAAAGGTTTCCAACGGTGATGGAAAGACTGGAGGAAAGACTAGGTGCTGAGAGCTATCTCATAGCTGCATTAAGGAAGCAATTAAACACACCTGAGCAATTACAAATGAAGCCATGTGTCCCAAACATTATGGCGCCCTGAAATGGGGTGAGTATCTATAAACACAGCTGTAATTTCTACATGGTGAAACCAAAATGTATAAAAATGGCCTTTAATAAAATCTGACAATGTGCACTTTAACCACATGTGATTTTTTGTATTACAAATCTCAAATTGTGGAGTACAGAGGCAAATAAATAATTGATGGGTCTTTGTCCCAAACATTATAGAGGGCACTGTATATCACTGCAGTCCATATATTGAAGGAACTCCCAAAATCTGAGTTGGAGGGATATGGCAATCGAGTGAGCTACTTTGAATGCCAAATATCTTAAAAATTAATAGAAACATAGAACATAGAAACATAGAAATTAGGTGCAGGAGTAGGCCATTCGGCCCTTCGAGCCTGCACCGCCATTCAATATGATCATGGCTGATCATCCAACTCAGTATCCCGTACCTGCCTTCTCTCCATACCCTCTGATCGCCTTAGCCACAAGGGCCACATCTAACTCCCTCTTAAATATAGCCAATGAACTGGCCTCGACTACCCTCTGTGGCAGAGAGTTCCAGAGATTCACCACTCTCTGTGTGAAAAAAGTTCTTCTCATCTCGGTTTTAAAGGATTTCCCCCTTATCCTTAAGCTGTGACCCCTTGTCCTGGACTTCCCCAACATCGGGAGCAATCTTCCTGCATCTAGCCTGTCTAACCCCTTAAGAATTTTATAAGTTTCTATAAGATCCCCTCTCAATCTCCTAAATTCTAGAGAGTATAAACCAAGTCTATCCAGTCTTTCTTCATAAGACAGTCCTGACATCCCAGGAATCAGTCTGGTGAACCTTCTCTGCACTCCCTCTATGGCAATAATGTCCTTCCTCAGATTTGGAGACCAAAACTGTACGCAATACTCCAGGTGTGGTCTCACCAAGACCCTGTACAACTGCAGTAGAACCTCCCTGCTCCTATACTCAAATCCTTTTGCTATGAAAGCTAACATACCATTAATTCGCTTTCTTCACTGCCTGCTGCACCTGCATGCCTACTTTCAATGACTGGTGTACCATGACACCCAGGTCTCGCTGCATCTCCCTTTTTCCTAGTCGGCCACCATTTAGATAATAGTCTGCTTTCCTGTTTTTGCCACCAAAATGGATAACCTCACATTTATCCACATTATACTGCATCTGCCAAACATTTGCCCACTCACCCAGCCTATCCAAGTCACCTTGCAGTCTCCTAGCATCCTCCTCAGAGCTAACACTGCCCCCCAGCTTAGTGTCATCCGCAAACTTGGAGATATTGCCTTCAATTCCCTCATCCAGATCATTAATATATATTGTAAATAGCTGGGGTCCCAGCACTGAGCCTTGCGGTACCCCACTAGTCACTGCCTGCCATTGTGAAAAGGACCCGTTTACTCCTACTCTTTGCTTCCTGTTTGCCAGCCAGTTCTCTATCCACATCAATACTGAACCCCCAATGCCGTGTGCTTTAAGTTTGTATACTAATCTCTTATGTGGGACCTTGTCGAAAGCCTTCTGGAAGTCCAGATATACCACATCCACTGGTTCTCCCCTACCTGGATGACAAGAGTTGTCATCATCCAGGTCGCACTCCTAACTTTTGTTGTGTAGATGACAGGAAGATTTTCAGTAATTAGACGAATGACTCAACAGAGAATGCCCATCCTCTGACCATACCAAGCAGCTAAAGTGTATATACAGCTTACAACAGCAACTACGCAGGAAGTTTTTACTGAGGGATTGAGTGATAATATTATCACCAAAATCAAAGGGGTATGATTCAATTTTCTTCTTGGAGCAAATCATTGCCTGCATTGGTGTGCTTTAGTGTTTCTTAAGATGGCACAGAGGGATAATGGCAGAGCTGCTGCTTTACAGCGCCAGAGACCCGGGTTTGACCCCGACTACGGGTGCTATCTGTACGGATTTTGTACGTTCTCACTGTGACCGCATGGATTTTCTCTGTGTGCTCCGGTTGCCTCCCACATTCCGGAGACGTACAGGTTTGTCGGATAATTGACTTATGTAAAATAGAAAATTGTCCCTAGTGTGTAGGATAGCGTTAGTGTTCCGTGGGGGGGGGGGGGGGGGGGGGGGGGGGAAGAATCACTGTTCACCGCTGACTCGGTGGGTTGAGGGCCTGTTTCCGCGCTGTATCTCTAAAGTTTCATGTTACTTTCATACAAGTTTTTGAACATTACCGTGCCTGATACGTTCAATTTTTTGAAAAGATTTAATATGTGCAATCAGCAAACATTATAAAGGCAGCAACTCAAGATGTGAAGATAGATCTAGAACAAAGCACCAAGGAGGTCCTGGAGCAACTGTCCGATTTGCGGATGTCTTGGTACCAACCCTCTTCCTTTATGCCAATTAACATTTTATTGCAGTTCATTGATACTACATTTTTAAATATGATGATGGTCTTCTCTTACTCCTCCCATTCAGTTCTCAACTATACCTGGATCAAGACTCTAATTACATCTGGAATTCATTGCTCGAAAAACAACCCAGATAACACATGCAAACATCGTACCACCGGGTGACGCCATAAGATGGCAGCCTCGGTAACAGTCTGTCTTGTCCTTTTCTTCTTTTGTTGTTTTTAGTCTGTTGTTAAATGTATGGTTTAGTGTATCTTTAGTTTTGTATTATGTGGGGGGTGTGGGAAGCTTTTTTTTCTCTCTTTCCTCGACGGAGATGCGACTTTTTCCGTATCATATCTCCGTCCGCACTGCGGCCTAACATCGTGCAGCTGGCGGTCCCTTTGCTGGGGATCGACTTCGGAAGCTCCAACCGTGGGAGCCTGTGGACTTAATATCGTGGAGCTTGTATTCCCTTTGTCAGGGACCAACTTCGGGAGCTACAACCGTGGGAGCCTGTGGACTTAATATCATGAAGCTCACGGCCTCTTGGTCAAAGATCAACTTCGGGAGCTCCAACGGCAGGAGTTTCGACCACCCCGATTGGGGGAGTTTCGACCACCCCGATTTGGGGAGCTTCGATTGCCCTGATGCGGGAGCTTTGATCGCCGGCTGCGGGAGCATCGATCGCCCCCAACTGCGGATGGTTCGACTACCCTGACCGCGGGGGAAAAGGAGGAAAGAAGATAATCACAGTGCGCTATGGTGGATGTTTATGTTAATTTTTTATGTTGTGTGCCTTGTTGCTTTATTGGTGTGGCTTTATGGCAAATCAAATTCTTTGTATGTTTTTACATACTTGGCTAATAAATTAATTATAATGCAATACACTACAAAAATACTTGACAGCATGATTAAGATAATCATTGTTACCTTGAACATCGTCTTTGCATCCTCCGGTAAAGAAACATTGTGTATAATAATTGGAAAACTGAATGTATTTGTTAGATATATTGGCCTCTCCACTGGATCTGTGGGACTGTCCCTGATATGAAAGAGTGTTGCTGCATGATCATATCCTAAGTACCTGCGAATCACATAAAAAGCTTTTTATATAATCTCAAGGCAATATTCGTTACTTTAATTTGTTATTTTGATTTTAATGTGAGCTGTATCTTGGAAGAGATTCTTACTGTATTGGGAAAGACCCAAATTTAAAAAAAAAAAACATCCTATAGATTAGCAATAAGTACTGTAACAGTTGATGACATGGTGCCAGATTGAAATCCACATTCTGGTTACTAATGCAGATCCATTGGGCATTTCTAGTTTCTGCAAAAAGCACTCAAATAACTCCTGGATTGTTAGATTTCTGGCAGGAGTTACCTTTCAAATGCATTTTAAATACTGTAAATGCAATGCATAGTTGTGAACAGTTCTGTCTTGACTTCATTACATTAGCACCTCAATAAACTACATCCATCTTTAAAAACAAGCTAAACTTTAGTCCTTCACATAACACTTGCTGCACAAAAAGATGCCTTCACCCCCAGTTCAAATTTACACACACCCAGGAGAGAACAAGAGAAGATTGGACATGAGGTCATTGGAACATTTTATTCTTTGACTCAAGGGCTCTATGACTACATTCATATTTACCATAGTAAAATCTCAAGACACTTTGCAGAAAGCCAATCGTACTGAAAGTGGAATAAAAAGATGGCTGACCAAAACCTTGTTCGGGGTAGGTGTGAAAGTGCATCTGGAAGGTGGTGTGTTAGGTCAAAGTAAGAAAGTAAACCAGACAGATGGAAACACAACTGGCAGTGGAATGGTGAAGAGCCATAAGCTGAATTAATATTTTCTTGGAAGACAAGATGATTCAATGCCTTTAAATGACTAAAAGATAAATGACCATCAAGGCATTAAAGAAAGCATGTATAGGGAATGCCGGATTAATGGGACTCATTCATGAGTACATAGAAGATAATTCCAGGGTCAGAGGGCATTCAAGTTCAAGGTAAATGTACCCCGCATTAACCCTTCTTCTTTTCTTAATCAAGATTAGCTATGGGACCGGCAAGGATACAGGAATAAAAAAAACTTGTGTGTGTCGTATGTCTTCATGATTTTACATTCAACAGATAATCCTTCACAATTTCTGCTGCTTTCAATCATACTCCACCACCAGACACTTGTGCCCATCACAACCCCCCCCCCCCCCCCCCCCCCCTTTCCAAAGGGACCATGACCTCCTTGAACCTCTGGACCACCTTTACAACCCCCCATCTCATCACCTTCCCTTGAAACTGCAAGGAGATGCTTGTCCTTTTTATTTCTTCCCTTCCAGCATCCAGGGACCTATTCAGCCTTTCTTCTAGTTTAGTGTATTCGTTCAATACTCACAATATGGCCTCTTCTACAGTGGAGAAGCCAAATGTAGGTTGACTGCTTTGGAAACATTATTGGCGAATAAAATCTGATTCTGATTCAGTCTGCCAGTATGATGCTGAGCCCCCAGTTCTCTATCCCATTCACATTCTCACCACTGTATCTTTGGCCTCCTACACTACACCAACAACGATTACCGCAAGCCCAAAGAGTAGCACCTCGTCTTCAGTCTGAGGACAACTTCATGGACGTGAATGGTCCTTTCAATTAGAAAAATAGAAAATAAGTGTAGGAGTAGATCATTCCACCGTTCGAGCCAGCACTGCCATTCAATATGATCATGGCTGATCATTCAGAATCAGTACCCCGTTCCTGCTTTCTCCCCAAGAATCAGTACCCCGTTCCTGATTCCGTTAGCCCCGAGAGCTATAATTGATCTCATTTTTCTCTCATCTCCAACATCCAGTTTTTAAGCAATTGCTACCATGACAACTTTGGTCAGCAACCTTTCACCTCTCTTCTCTCTCCCTCTGTAGTTTAAAACCTGCATGTCTACTCCCTTTTCCAGGTCTGATGTCTCAAATAATTAGTGCATCCAGTGCTTTATTTGAGATTTCCAGCATGGGCAGCATTTTTTTTTGCTCCAATTATTGGTGATTTCTGTTTGAAGTGGGGGGAAAAAAATCAATTTTTACTGCTCTTTTGAACAACATCAATCACTAACAAGACTGAAAGATTCAGACTTACCCTTCTAACACCTCAGCCTGATATGGAATTTCAAGTTTTGAATATGTTTTCTCTTTCGCTTTCACAGTTATTTTCCCAGAAAATTGCAATGTTCTTTTTGCTTTTGAAGCTGAAATTAAATACAAAGCAACTTTTTAATTATAATCAGACTTTTTTGTTAGCACATTTCCCGTATCCCTTAGTTTGCAGGATATAAACCACTTAATTCAATTTGTGAATTTGATTTGTTCATTTCGAAAACCTGACACATTTGACACAAATCAACCACACTACCTTCATAAAATTCTTCAAATTCTAAATGTGATTCGGTTTAATGATCAAAACCTTCAACCTCCAATTTAATTACCGTTTTCAAAAATGTATGTGCTTGAAATTTCTCTCCAAGCAGAGAAGGAAAAACAGAAAGGGGATGGATTAGATATTTAGTAGAGTTCAAAAACACGTCAAGTGTGAAAGATGAGTGGGAGAACAATTCCTACTGGTGTTATGTTTAAACCATAGTTTTGTGTGCAGCAAAGATAGATTTTGAGCATAACATGATTTTTAGGTATATACTTCATGAAAAAAATACAAGCAGAATGAAAGGGGGTTTTCAAAGAGGAACTATACACATACATGGAAAAGCATTTGGGGGATTGGGCAAGGAAGTCATTTCCTTTAAAAGTGCCAACTCTAAACACAATTAGCCAAATAGTCAATTCCCATGCTGCGTAATTCAGTAGACAAGAAACTGCAGATGCTGGTTTACAATAAAAGGGAAAAGTTGTGGAGTAACTCAGAGCATCAGACAGCATCTCTTGAAGATATGAACAGGTGACGTTTAGAGTTTGGACCCTTCTTCAAACTGATTGGTAGCCTCCAGTGATGCTGTCTGACCTGCTGAGTTACTATTGAGTTACTCTCGCTCGCATTCTTGACTCTGACGATATTTTACAAGGATGTTGCCAGGACTAGAAGGTGTGAGCTATAGGGAGAGGTTAAGTAAGCTGGGTCTCTATTCTCTGGAACATAGGAGGATGAGGGGAGATCTTATATAGAGGTATATAAAATCATGAGAGGAATAGATCGGGTAGGTGCACAGAGCCTTTTACCCAGAATCGAGGACCAGTGGACATAGGTTCAAGGTGAAGGGGAAAAGATTTAATAGGAATCCGAGGGATAACTTTTTCACACAGAGGGTAATGGGTGCATGGAACAAGCTGCCAGAGGAGGTAGTTGAGGCTGGGACTATCCCATCATTTAAGAAACAGTCTGGCAGGCACATGGATAGGACAGGTTTGGAGGGATATGGACCAAGTGCAGACAGGTGGGACTAGGGTAGCTGGGACATTGCTGGCCGGTGTGGGTGCATTGGGCCGAAGGGCCTGTTTCTACACTGTATCACTCAATGACTCTAAGCCTTCATCTGTACATATAAAATGTTTTTTTTTATTTTTTTATTTTTTATTAGAAGCAATTGTACAAAGAGAAAATAATCGACATAACAATTATACAATTTTCGTACTGCTTCAGTTATAAACTAATAACTAAATCGGAAAAAAAGAAAAAGGAAAAAAGGGAAAAAGAGAAGAAAAGAAAAAAAAGAAAGAATTTCGAGAAAGACACGGAAAAAAAAAGAACTAACAAAGAAGTGAAAGAAGCGGAGATATATCCCACTGCCCTTCCATACGCCCGCTCACCTGACCCTAGGGTCAGTTTTGAGTTTGTGTTCAACCATTATGTTGTTGAAGAAATTCACTAAAAGGAGATGATATTTTGGAAAATTGATCTGGTTTGTCAGTCAAGACAAGCCTTATTTTTTCTAGATGTAGTCTCCCGGTCATTTCTGTGATCCACATCTTCATTGTCATATAAAATGTTATATAGATTATTACACAGTTCAGATGATCCTGCGTGACAATATGCATGTTCAACACTTGAACAGGTTTGGTTAAAATATTACTGAATTTACTTACCATCAAATATAATACTTGCGACTTTGGTATATTTTGTTTCTGATGCCTTCAGTGTAATTGGTTTAAAGTCTACCGTAACAGCTTCATTTGGTGAAGATGGTTTAATACTCTAAAAACCAAACCAATATACATTAGTCACAAAGCAAAAATATACAAATGAATGCATAATTTTAGTCTGAAGTCATGGCAAAATAAGAGCTTACTGTTATTGGTACATCTTTTGCTCCTGAATTTAATAAATGAAGGTTTAAAACTTTTGGAAGATCTGCGGAGAAACAACACGATTAGATATTTTGCTGCTCCACACGTACTAGCAGAACGCTAATTAAAAAATGAACAAATAAAGCAATATTTCTCTTCCCCAATCCAAATGGAGAGCATGCTGCATCCAATGCTCACCAGAAGACAAAACAATCTGCGAGCATTATCTATTCCCCTGATGATCTTATACACCTGACAAAACAAAATAATAAAGGAATAGATAGGGTAAATGCATAGAGCCTTTTCCCCAAGGGCAAGGGAATAAAGAACCAGGTGACATAGGTTAAGGGAAGACGGGAAAGATTTAAAAGGAACCTGATGGACTACTTTTCCACATAGGGTGGTGGGTATATGGAACGAACTGCCAGAGGTAGTTGAGGCAGGTATTATCACAACTTTTAAAAGACATTTGGACAGGTACATGGATAGGAAATGTTTAGAAGGATATGGGCCAAGGGCAGGCTGGTGGGATGTGTAGATGGGGTATGTTGGTTAGCATGGGCAAATTGGGCCAAAGGGACTGCTTCCATGTCGTACGACTATTTCCCTTGTACTGCCCAAACAATAAAATTAGTATGGCGGACACTGAAATTCCCTCCCAACACCCAGCATAATCCATTGAGAGGCAGAACTTTGCTGAATATACTGTGATTTCAATTTTACTTTAACAGAGCAGCTACAGAAACAGTACATAAAGAGTGAAAAACCACACTTCAAACTAGAAAAAGACTGACAATAATGTTGGAAGAATGCAAACTATACAACCAGAGATATTCTGGTTGTAAACTGGCCTGTCCAAGTGCAGTTTTTATGCCCCTTATAAAGCTACGTTGATGGAGTCCAACATAGTTGGTTTACAGGTCTTGAGAAATGTTTCCTTCACAAGTGTAAAATAATTGAAATTACAGATTAAAAAGATAAAGCACTGAAAATTTACAGTGAAGACATGGACAAATGGTCCAGCATGTGTTTAGTGGCAGGGGTACAGAGCAGATCATCAATATTTAATGTTGTAGTAGTTAATAAATTTATGTTATAAACTTGTAGAAGCTCACCTTGTGATCGTAATGTACCAAAATCTAACATTTCTGTTGAGGAGTAAATTCCAGGTGCTGTAATGAGAATAAATTGTATTTCAATCCAAAAGATTCAACATTAGAAATTGAAAGAATATGGGAGGAAATATCTATTTGATTCACCTGTTGTAACTTCCACCTCCACAGGTAAAATAAGAAACTCTGTATTGTCTGATGCATTTGTTTTTATTCTGATAAAAGCTGTGTGATTATCTGCTTCTCTTGAAGAAAAACTGGCTCGCATCACAGCTTTTGTTTCATAAGGTGGAATCTCCTATTAAAAAGAAAAATAATAATAAATGGTTAATGAATTATATACAAAGGAAGAGGTAGCGAAGAAATTTAAAATCATACTTCATGAAGATGACCCCCCCCCCGCCCCACTCTCCCTGCATTCATAGCAACTACATGCTCAGGATTATTTCTGAAGACAAAAATGCAACACAGGCGTTTTTTATGTTTTTTTGGAAAGGTAATTTCATTCATTTTAAACAAACAATTTCAATTCAATTTGATTAAGTTTTAGCTAGAGAAAGAGTTGTTGAACCGTTTTGTACTTTCAGATGTCCCAAGTGAACTGTGGTTAAACACATGCAGGCTAACATACCAATGTAATTCAGTATTGACTATCTGGCCCAAGTTAACAATGCATTCCTTACTCCACTCAAAATCCAATTCAAAATGCCTACTTAATCTAGCAACCAGGAACAGAGCAAGATCAGCAAAAATCCCTTGGAAAGTTCCAGCTGTCAATTCCTCCTGACATATAAATGACTTTCAATTTTGGGCTATTTAAAATGTACATAGGATAACCAAATACCAGATTTAGACAGTCTTTAAAATGAGATTCAAATTCAGTGTTTTATGTTTTGTAATGTATCAATATGCAAACACATTGACATAATCCTAACACTAAACTAGAGACTCATTTTAGATTTGTCAAGTTCAGCAGCTGACTTGTGAAAAGTGCCTGAGCACTCTGAAGACCTCGTGATCATTTTTTGCTGGTATAATCTTGGACATTTCCTCCATGGCATTCAAATATCAATGTTCTGTTGTGGTATGCGTTTGAAGACACCACTGTTGTTGGAAAAACACTAGCCCTCTATGTAATACAACCCAAATAAACTCACCAAATGAACAAATTAGACTGCACAATCACACCATTGGTTACCCAAGAGTTCCTCCCATTTTCTCTACCTGCTAAAATTATTATAGAAAGTTCAATCACCCAGATATGGATGACAAAATGATATAATGAGGAGGAAAATTCATTAACAGAGGCTCTGCTCTGTGGCTGCCTGGATTCCGGTAAAACTTTAAAAATAAACTGGCAAAAAGTTTCTCTCATTTATGATTAATATTGAACTCATTTATGATTAATATTTCAAATCGCCTGGAAGCAGATCCTGAGACGTCCATGCCTCTACCCACTCATTTATTTGGATCAGTACAGTTTATTTAGATCAGATTTATTTAGACCAGTAGTAGAATGCAGATGTAGTGCTGGCAAAACAGTAAGGTACATCATGAGAGACATAAAATGCTGGAGTAACTCAGCAGGACAGGCAGCATCTCTAGAGAGAAGGAATGGGTGATGTTTCGGGTCGAGACCCTTCTTCAGAATGTCTATGGGTCTCGACCAAAATGTCACCCATTCCTTCTCTCTAGAGATGCTGCCTGTCCTGCTAAGTTCCTCCAGAATTTTTATCCATCTTCAGTTTAAACGAGCATCTGCAGTTCCTTCCTACACATGGTACATCATAAAACAGATACCAATTTCAGGTATAAACAGAAACTCCAAATGGCCGCTAAAGATTTGGTGTCCCTCCACAGACCAGGCTGTATTCTGCTTTCTTGAGCATAATGAGTGATCTTTGATTCATATTTACAAATCACTCTCCAGATAAATCCTGTTCAGCAGATATTCTAGCCTTAATAAAAATTCAAGTTGTAAATTGGAACTTGTACAGAAAATTGACTGTAAAAAGTTAACAGCTTGCAAGATCCTATGCCAGATTTTATATAAACAATCACAGTAGTCTGAGCCAATTAAACAATATGGCTTTGTTGTGATGAAAGAGAAATGGCATTTCTTTGACATTCACCAGTCTTTGCTGAACATATTAAACTCACCCATAATTTTCGAGGACCTTCTGGTTGACCGGTTGGAAGTTCTAAGTGCAGGTCTCCTCCACTTGAATACATTTCAACTACCTGGTAAAATAAGAGTCAACTCTTAACTCCCAAGAATAAAACTTTGCCAAAAGCTTGTTTAGATTGTTTCCATTTCATTATTGATGATGTAATGGAAATCTGGGCTGGACCCAAACCAAAACAGAACTTCTTACACCATTTTAGTCTTGGAATGCAACGACTGGTTTCCAATCAGATTTCAAAATTGCTCAGGGGGCTCGATACATTAAATGTACCCATCATTAACCTCAGTATTTTATAATACAGGCACTAGCATTTAAATTTAGAGGCATAAATAGTAGCAGATGCTGAAACCTTGAGTAAAAAAACTAAAGGCTGGAGGAACTCAGTGAGTTAGGCAGCATCTGTGATGGAAAACAGATCCTTCTAGGTCCTGATCCTTCTTCTGGAATGTCCCAACCAAAAACATCGGCTGTAATTTCCCTCCACAGATGCTGCCTGGCCGACCGATTTCCTGCAGCACTGTTTTTTTGCACGGTATTAAAATTTAAATTGCTAGGAATAAACCACACATACACAGGGATCTCTCTACTTGGCAGAAGAAATGGCATTTGATCCACAGGTGCCAACAATGTCAATAGTGCATTGATTAGCTGTTTAACAGTTAACCAATGGATAAATGCATTGGCAGACTCAAAACCAAATAGTAGGCATATCATGCTGTTTCCATTTTAGTACTTGCATTTTTGTGCCTCCAATCCTGAACGTGGCAACCAGTGTTGAACCGTTTTCACAGGGAGTAGCAGCCCTCCTGTGTCTCTTCTACTTTCCAGATGAATATGGATAATAAGCTGACTACTCAACAAGCGGAGATACAAGAGGCTAATCCATTTTTATATTCTCTTCTCCATCAGGATTTTCCTAGCACAGGTTGATGGAGTTGTAAGTATTCATTTGGACCAGCTTTACACTTCCTTAAGTGAATTATACTGATAGAAAATCGATATTCGCCTTTTAAAAAAAAAAATTTTGCGCAGGATTTCATTTGTCAAAGCTGCACCATGCTGACACACTATTTACCCATTGAAAAACAACACTTTCCCAAAATACTAAATGCCATCCAAAAATATTGAAGTACAATTGCCTTAATTTACTCAACAGACCCTGTCTAATCATTTTGTGAACTTCGATTCATTCACATTGATAATTTTTGTAAGTAGAACTCAGCAATAACAGAGTTGCAATAGTTACATAAGTCGTAACGAACTCCTGCCGACAACCATCTGTGGTTGTTTTGGGGGAAATTATGTTATTTTGTGTGGGAGGTCAAGTTAAAGGGCAACTTCAGAAGTAGTGTTGATCTCAGCCTTTATCAAATAAATTTTTTTTTTATAGATAAAAAAAAAATCAACCAATAGCAATGAATTAACCCGACTTTACCACTCAAACATTAAATATCCAACTTAAATGTTTACTTTTGTTTAAAGATACAGCGCCGAAGCAGGCTCTTCGGCCCACCGAGTCTGCATCGACCCACCGAGTCTGCATCGGCCCGTGATCCCCGCACATTAACATTATCCTACACACAGTAAGGACAATTTACATTCATACCAAGTCAATTAACCTTCAATGCTGTACGACTTGAGTGTGGGAGGAAAGCGAAAATCACAGAGAAAATCCACATGGTCATGGGGTGAACGCACAAACTCCATACAGACACCACCCATAGTCGGGATTGAACCCGGGTCTCCGGCGCTGTAAGCGCTAGAAGGCAGCAACACTACCGCTGTGCCACCATGCCGCCCATGTCTTCCCAGATAAATTTCTTTTAACTTTAATTCAAGACCTACAACTTATGAATTTTGAAATAAATATATATTAATATATGGTGGAAGATTCCAGGAAAACCAATGAGTTCGAAATGTTTGAGTTAATAAAATTAGTTTCTACCAACTCAAAATCCATCTATTGTAAAAAACAGAAATGGTAAGAGCAGGTCTGCTGAGAGTGCGTGGGCGTACAGTTGATGCATAGACATCAACGGTTTTTCTTGATGTGTTGCTGCCTGCATATTTACCGCATTTTGTTTCCAACACTTGCATTATCTCAGCTGCTAACATCGAGAGTCCGAGCAAAAGAAATCAAGAAGTGGACCTGAACCTATGACATGCTCAAAAACTGTGCACCTAGAACGTTGCCTTTACCCATCAAAGGTCAGATGCAATATTGGAGAGTATAAAGGAAGTATCGTGCTTACAAAATCAAAATGTCAACAATTTCCAGTGAGAAATAAAATCACATTCAATACATCTTAACAACCAAAGATGAAATAAACATTCAAAAGCTTCAATGAAAATGCTCCAAATATTTGAGATAACTCATTGATAGGATTCTGCCAAGGTAAAGCCACCTCAGTCAGAATTACATTTGCACAATTCTACAAAGAATGGAGTATAATTCATTCTAAACATAGCAATCTCTCAATATTCCCAACCTTTCTCTTGAATAATATTTACTACTTGGTGTTCTATATTTTAGTGAACAACTAATGAAACTTCCTTGTTTTATAAGTTGTTTTCTCCAGTACATAAAACTTGTTTTCTTTGAGGCTCTCGCTGCATTTCATATGTCTGAAAATCATTCTGCATTCATTAGCTTAGGTTAGAAATAATCAAAGCCACAGCAAACTTTTGGCATGGTAAATGTTGATGCATTACAACTGCTCAAAGTCATCCACATCTTTAATCAATGCCCACCAGGTCTGCACTAACCAGGAAGCACCCAGTTATACTAATCCCTTGTTAGTTCCAGCTCCTGCCAGATTCTAACAATTGCTCATATATTAAGGACAGCTATCAATGATCAATTAACTTACCAAACCAAGTCTTTAGAATTTGGGCAAAAAACAGAGCAGCCAAAAGAAACTTAACTTACACAGTCATTGGGAGAATGTGCAATTTCTGCACCGGAGTTCAGGATTAAACCTGGATCATTGGAGCTTTGATGTAGCACCTTTACAAGATGCATGACCACACCCCTCGTATTGCTATTCAGTGAGATAATTTAGCTAATCATTGCCATTAAATTACTTTTTTTTGTTTTAATTACAAAGTTTATATTTGCAATTTTACACTACTGCAAATTCAACTATTTACAACTTCAAATAGCAAGATTTATTAAATACCAAGACACTTCTTTCAATTACTGAACAAATGCCACCTTTGAATTGTATACATTTTTGGCTTAGATTTTTATAGATTAAAAAATTAAATGAAATAAAGGATTGTTTTAGGTTACAAGAGTGACTGTTTAATTCAACATTAAAATTAGATCCTTTCTGGATCATTCTCCTATAAAGTCACTGCAATAAAATTCGTAAGTTTGCGTGAAAGATTTTGATAAGATTAATTTTTTTTTAAATTAAGAAGGCGTCACTCATGCTGCAGAGAGAGAGAGTTCAGTCCATATTGTTTTTTCCCCCCCTTGAGAATCTGATAATATCTGGTCTTCCAGAGTGGTTACTTCAGATTTGGATAATACTAGTATATGGTTTTCAGTTTAAAAAGTAACTTACCTGTAAAGGTTCACTGTGAGGGTTGTGTATATTTATTAAAGGTGAAAAACTGCTATTTACAGGAACTCTTGCCCCTATAAATGGGCGCAAACGGTAAGGATTAGGTATTCCAACCCCAAACACCTATAATAGAAATTACAAGGATGCAGTTCATAAAAATGGCAAAGATCAATAAATTTAACAGTCAATAAAGATGAACTTTAGACAAAATACCTCAACCACACTATAGTTTTAATACAAATAACATTGTCACTTCTGAAGATATGTAAATAAAAACTGCCTCCTCTTTCAACTCACTGAAGAGCACACCAAGGGAAGATAAAACCTTTACAAGCGCTGCCAGAAGTTAATGACTGAATTTGCCTAAAGGTCAAACTATTTTTGCTGTGCCTAGCTGACACTCAACAAGTTTGAATAGAAAAGCGCAAGTGGGATTTGAACAGGTTATGAGTTCTGAAGTCTGTGGATGGGGGTTGATGGGTTTGTAAGGAGCTATGGGACATTGGAGGGAACCATGAAAATTAAACATGAACCACTGAGAGCCATAGCCTGCATCAGCAAATAATAGTTGCAATGTAGATTAATCTGCCCTAAAAAGAGAAATTCATGGAGACAGGTTTCTCAACCTTAAGCATTCGTAAAAAAAGGTGTTTTTGTTAAGACTCTCATTTTCGTTCGTAATATATTTTTGGTCATTGAGTAGAATTTTGGATTTTCTTACCTGGTACGTAAATACCCCATGAAGAGATGTATTAATAAATAAAGTATTTTCTACGTTTCCCACTACTCTTGCAAGAAACACTACATCAAAAGATGTGTTTCCTCCTGGTGGGATTATCTGGGCAGCAAAGAAAAGCAAAATGTTAATTAGTTTACATCTTGTGTAGCAATAGCAGGTATAGTTGGTTGGACAAATAATCAGTTTGGCATCAGGCAAGCCTGTGGTGGCCAAATCCAGTTATAATTAGAATTTGCCATTTTGTCTGGGCTCTCGGCTTTATGTTTCAAAGAAAGTATCAATGCAGAGAAGAGTTTATGACTGGCAGGAAGTTTGAAAATAATGCAATTTTGCACCCTCGTTATTTCAAATATATCAGCAATGGCAACATACACACAAGCACAGAACAATGCCATATCAACCTTAACAGCCAAGAATGCATAATATTGTTGTAATATTCCTAAACTTCAAGTACAAATACTTATCATGTCAGGAGGTGGAGGAATAAAATGATCTGGCAAGAAACACACGAGAAGCGTCTGCAATTATAAACTGATGAAACATGAAAATCAAGCAGTTTCTATAAGTTATGGAAATTTAATTCACCCCCCTCCCTCCCCCTCCCAATTTTAAATGCATTCTGAAGAACCTCTATGGTGTGTTAACTGCACTGGAAGCAATTAATTTCACAATTGATCTATTAATATTGTCATCTTAACATTATAGACAATCGAGGTACCATGAAAACTTCCAAATACCCATTAACCACTTGAAGGATATCCTTACATTATTTTACAGTTTAAAATCATAATTCTGAAGGCTAGTGCAACAACATTAAATGCTGTAAATGTTGATAGTCTCAAAAAATTTGCATATATTTAGAAGTAACTTTCAAAATAAAATTGATTTAATATTTGTGCCAGTGTCAACACTTCACTAATGCAAAATATTATCTAAAATGTGATTTACCAGACCATCTCACACCCTCCTCCCCCATTTGCCCCAAAACATACTTCCTCAATGTTCAAAGCAGAACAATCTTTTTATACATTTCAAAGTATTATGCCTTAATGGATTACAGCACAGAAATTGTAATTCTACCATGCATGATCTTCACTAGAGGTGCACAGAACTCATCACAACCACTTTGCACAGTGTAAAGATTCCCAGGATAATAGTTAACTAAAGTTGACACACAAGGTGATATTAGGGTAGATGTCCAAAATCGTGGTCTTGGTTAGGATTTAAGGAGAAATTTTGATGTTTTATTGAGGGAATTCCAATCTAAAAGTATGGTTATTAATGAAATTATTATATTCAAACATCTTTACAGGCCAGAATTAGAGAGCACATCACTGAAGGGTGGAGGGATGGGGTTGGGTGGGTGGGGTTGAGGGAGGCCAAGGAGGGATCTCCATACAATGCAAATGTTTTAGTTAAAGGTGATTTAACCAAGAAAAAATGTAGTTCAGCAGGCATAGAGATGTTGTGATGCAAGTTAGGTTATGGCAGAATGGCAATGTATCCATGAAGATTTGCCTCTTCAAATGTTTATTCAAAATTCTTAAACAAAGTAGTGCCGACCTTTTATTGCATCATGATCAAGTATTGTTATAGGGACAAAGCAACACAAAATGTTAAATTAATCTGCAAAGCTCTATTTAACCTTCTGTTGTCGTATGTTAAATTTATAATGATTTATTCCATCAAATCATTTCACTTCACATGTGGATAATTCCATTATCTTTAATCCCACTCTCCATATTTTACTGAAGCCCTCCAAAATGAGTTTGAGTTTAGTTCACTCCGAGGTTCAGTGAAAAGCTTTTGTTGCATGCTATCCATCCAGCGGAAGGAGAATACATGATTACAATCGAGCCATCCATAGTGTATGATACACTGGAAATGGAAAGATTGAAAATGTGAGTGGCATTAAAACTTAGGCCATGTTGTACAAAATTCATTCCCCTTTAACCACCTATCCTGCAAACAGCAAGGATACACAAATAGACGCACACTAATGATCAAATCATTTATTTAAACGATAAAAATAAAAATTGGCCAGGAAGCTGGAAGAATTTAACCAATATTTCAGATTGTGAAAATTTGAACCCGAGAAACGCTAGAAATGTTCAGCAGGTTACACAGATCTGTGGCAACTAATAACGTTTCAGAGCTGCTACCTCAGATACAGCCTGACATGCTGAGTATTTTCAGGGATGGACTAATCTGAAGAAGGGTTTCAGCCCGAAACGTTGCCCATTTCCTTCGCTCCTTAGATGCTGCTGCACCCGCTGAGTTTCTCCAACACTTTTGTCTAGCATGGACTACTCCCCTTCTTTTATAATAACTTATATAACAACATTCAACACACAAACAGAAAATACCGGATATACTCCACAAGTCATGCTGCATTTGTGGGAAGAGCTCAGCCAACATTTCAAGTTCTTGCAATTCCCACAAAGGGTTTCCAACTTTAAAATCTTCACTTGCTTCTCTTCCTACGATGCAGCCTGACCTGCTGAATATTTCTAGCATTTTCATTTACGATTCCAGCATCTGAGTTTTGATTTTATTTTCATATATTGAATCAGATTGCTAACTTTGTCAAACTGACCCAAGACAAAACTCTAATCAATTTTAATAGTTGATCTTAATTCTGAAGTGCTAATACTAAGATCTTAATACTAAGTGCCATAACATTAAGATATAATATGTACAGCAACCCATCCACCATTGATTATCCATACTTGTGGAAAAGCAGTAGAAATCTATCTCCTTCAGTTTAAGATGCATGATCAATGTAATAGCTGCCACTCTTTGCACGTTATTTCCACAATTCAGTTCCATTCTACTACACTGCTCAATTAACGCTTGTGACAAAGGATAGATTCCATCCCCAAAGATTTTGATTGCCATTAATCCAAATGATTCACATCACACATGTTACTTGCAGACCATCACTCCATCATAAAACAAAAATCTAAATGTTTCCACTTATGTGCATATTACAGAAGACATCTTACAGCCATTTGAATAATTCCAAATAGAATTCTTACCCTATTTTGAAAAAATGATGCATGAAAGTGTGATGTTGTTGCTGATATTGATACTAATATGATTGTTTCTTCTGTGCTGGGGTTGTGTAAGTATACTTTTTCCATTTTTGGCATTCCCACAGGCCTGTGAAAATAGAAGCAATTAGCATGCAATTTTATACAATTGCGTTAGCATACAAATGACAGAGACTGAAATTGTGTTTACTTGACAAGTCAAATACTGTTTTGATCCAATGATTTAATGCCTTTCAACACAATGGGCCAAAAATGTACTTGCTGCAGTCCAGCCCACAACCGTAACACCACACTCCTTCACGTGCTCACAGTTGCACTGATCTTCTACAGATGTGGAGGTACAATTGCCCTGGGAATCTCAATCCCAGAGTTGTGCACTGAGATGCACCAAGGTGTGAGTGTCTACTGGGTTTAAGCAAGCATTGCAGAGTCCGGCCCCAGAATACTCAAATAGATTTTGACACGAGAGAACAGCAGGAGTGGAGTCAACCATTGAGTAAAAATACCCACTAAAAACAAGCATTAAAATTAAAAATTAAGTAAAAATGCGAAAAGCTAACCTAACCTACATTTTTCTTTCTAATCAAATCAACAGGGCTTCCTCTGAAGAAGGGGCTTGACCCGAAACATCACCCTTTTCTTCTCTCCAGAGATGCTACCTGTCCCACTGAGCTACTCCAGCATTTTGTGTTTACCTTCCTGTACCACCCCTGGATGTTACTTCATCAGTGGATTGCCATGATGATGCAAATCCAGGACATACTTACCGAAATTAGCTGAATTCAGATAGTTAACTTTAGAACCACTAGGACTGGGAAGTTCAATTATTTGGGAAACTGAATAATTTCTAGATTAGGTCATGAAAAGTGAAACTAACAGGAGTTATAAAACATCCAAATTAAACTGAATCAACAAAAATTAAATGGTGTCTTTGGGTGATAAGCACATACAACCACTGCCTTATATGCTGTGCTTCGAACCAGAGTTATCCTCCATCACTTGCTTTTACAACGTATAATTCGGCATTGTTTTCAACCAAGTGCAATGAGCACTTTTTACTTCTGAAAGGTTAATGCAATAAATACAGCATTTCAAAATGAAATGTCACTGCTGCTAAGACTTCAACGTTAACTTTAACCTGTCATTGTTTTGGTTGCAAAATAAACAGTACACATCCCCCATCTCCCCGATCTCCATGCACCATGCTGTTCAAAATATTGTAGCATACAATAGCACACAAAAATGTGTCAGTTTTATTTTCGTCAGACCAAAATTATTTATTTTCTATGAGAACCAAGCCATAAATTAGAAATTTAGACTGTCTTTAAATATGCAAACAATATCCATTATCACATTAGTAGCAGTCTGAAGAAAGGTCTGGACCCGAAATGTCAGCCCATTCCTTCTCTCCAAAGAAGCTGCCTGTCCCGCTGAGTTACTCCAGCATTTTGTGTCTGCCATCATGTTAGACTAGTTTAAACTAGCCATTATCCACAGCCTCAGAATGGAAAGTTACATATTTGTACATTAATATTCTTCTACTTTACAATTCAGCAATCTCCAAGTTCATCACATAAATTAGGACTCACTAGGTAGTCCTGCAAGAGATTCCAATTTGAGCTGAGCATCTTAGGGGTGGGGTTGGGAATTGGCAGTGAAAGCAAGAAGTACGTCTGATATGCATGGAGAACTTCCACGCTTCTATTTTAAAAAAAACTCGAGAGGTTAAGGCAGGCTGTGCTCAATTCTCAGCATCTTGCTCAAAAAACACCATTGGCAGGAGTCCCAGGATCAGTTCTGCTTTCCATTGAAAAGTTATACATTAATATATATATATTTGAAGAAGTGGAAAAGAGAGAAAAAGGAGAATGTAAAACACCCACAGTACATTTTAAACTGTGAGACAATTACCCAAACATTCATTCAAATTAAACAGATACAAACAACATTTAGAATCAGAGCTGGAAGGTCTTAAGTTTGCTCCTCTCATTTAATAATTTTAGCCTTTTCTATAAAACGATTTTAAATATCAGTACCAGTATACCTTCCTCAAATACAGTTCTGCAAAGCTGAGGCTGGCAGGCTGGCAGTAAATGACCCAGCTTGTCCTACATGAAGAAATTTTAAATTCTTGGCTTGAACATGTATTCTGGAGGCCAGGTGTCGTACTGCAGACTGTTCTTTGGCACAGGCTACAACACTAGAATACTGTAGGACTTAAGTTTGAAGAAGTTATTTTTCCTGCTTGTTTTTTTTTAATATATCGAGTTTGCCAAAATAAATGAAACTATCATTTCAGCAGGTGTTAACTTGAATACAGTTAAAGGGCAAATAGACATGTTTAAAGCACTCCTAAATCCCATTTAGTCACTTCATACAGAAAACGCATTTTGTTTTTCCAAATACTCTGATGATATCAAAACTGATACATGTTATATCTAATTTTGACTAAGATTCCAACAGATTTATCCCTAGATCAAATAGGAAACTGCCTGCAGATGTAATTTTGGATTAGTTTTACCATGCTGCCAATGTAATAAGAACGTTAGTAAATCCAAAGGGTTTCTACAGCTATATTAATATCAAAAGGATAACGAGGGATAAAGTTGGTCCATTAGAGAGTCAGAGTGGACAGCTATCTGCAGAGCCAAAAGAGATGGGGGAGATATTGAACAATTTCTTTTCTTCGGTATTCACCAAGGAGAAGGATATTGAATTATGTGAGGTAAGGGAAACAAGTAGAGTAGCTATGGAAACTATGAGGATCAAAGAAGAGGAAGGACTGACACTTTTGAGAAATATAAAAGTGGATAAGTCTCCAGGTCCGGACAGGATATTCCCTAGGACATTGAGGGAAGTTAGTGTAGAAATAGCAGGGGCTATGACAGAAATATTTCAAATGTCATTAGAAACGGGAACAGTGCCGGAGGATTGGCGTACTGCGCATGTTGTTCCATTGTTTAAAAAGGGGTCTAAGAGTAAACCTAGCAATTATAGACCTGTTAGTTTGACGTCAGTGGTGGGCAAATTAATGGAAAGGATACTTAGAGATAATATATATAAGCAACTGGATAAACAGGGTCTGATTAGGAACAGTCAACATGGATTTGTGCCTGGAAGGTCATGTTTGACTAATCTTCTTGAATTTTTTGATGAGGTTACTCGGGAAATTGATGAGGGTAAAGCAGTGGATGTTGTATATATGGACTTCAGTAAGGCCTTTGACAAGGTTCCTCACGGAAGGTTGGTTAAGAAGGTTCAATGGTTGGGTATTAATGGTGGAGTAGCAAGATGGATTCAACAGTGGCTGAATGGGAGATGCCAGAGAGTAATGGTGGATGGTTGTTTGTCAGGTTGGAGGCCAGTGACTGGTGGGGTGCCACAGGGATCTGTGTTGGGTCCACTGTTGTTTGTCATGTACATCAATGATCTGGATGATGGTGTGGTAAATTGGATTAGTAAGTATGCAGATGATACTAAGATAGGTGGGGTTGTGGATAATGAAGTAGATTTTCAAAGTCTACAGAGAGATTTATGCCCATTGGAAGAGTGGGCTGAAAGATGGCAGATGGAGTTTAATGCTGATAAGTGTGAGGTGCTACATCTTGGCAGGACAAATCAAAATAGGACGTACATGGTAAATGGTAGGGAATTGAAGAATGCAGGTGAACAGAGGGATCTGGGAATAACTGTGCACAGTTTCCTGAAAGTGGAATCTCATGTAGATAGGGTGGTAAAGAAAGCTTTTGGTGTGCTGGCCTTTATAAATCAGAGCATTGAGTATAGAAGTTGGGATGTAATGTTAAAATTGTACAAGGCATTGGTGAGGCCAATTTTGGCGTATGGTGTACAATTTTGGTCGCCTAATTATAGGAAGGATGTCAACAAAATAGAGAGAGTATAGAGGAGATTTACTAGAATGTTGCCTGGGTTTCAGCAACTAAGTTACAGAGAAAGGTTGAACAAGTTAGGGCTTTATTCTTTGGAGCGCAGAAGGTTAAGGGGGGACTTGATAGAGGTCTTTAAAATGATGAGAGGGATAGACTGAGTTGACGTGGATAAGCTTTTCCCACTGAGAGTAGGGAAGATTCAAACAAGGGGACGACTTGAGAATTAAGGGACAGAAGTTTAGGGGTAACATGAGGGGGAACTTCTTTACTCAGAGAGTGGTGGCTGTGTGGAATGAGCTTCCAGTGGAAGTGGTGGAGGCAGGTTCGTTTTTATCATTTAAAAATAAATTGGATAGTTATATGGATGGGAAAGGAATGGAGGGTTATGGTCTGAACGCAGGTGTATGGGACTAGGGGAGAATACGTGTTCGGCACGGACTAGAAGGGTCGAGGGCCTGTTTCCGTGCTGTAATTGTTATATGGTTATATGGTATATGGTTAGCATTCTTCAAATTAAGACACAGAAGAAGGGTTTTGTGAACGAAGAAATGCTCTGTGATATACTTGAAACCTGGTGTAAATTTTGCTTCCTGCCAAGATACGAAAGGATTGCTTCACTATTACATTTACTTCCTCCTTTGATAGCATTAAATCCTACTACACAAAGTTTTGTGCTCAGGTTATGGAGAGGAAATGTAACTGTGAACCGTAGACACTTAATGGAAGCTCATGACTGAGTCAGGACCAAAGATCTTAGACTTTGGTCAGGACTGCCACCTAATTATGTCAGGTGAAAGACTGTTTAATTGTTCTAATCATCTCCAGTGTTTGTAAACATTACGTGGTGATGCAATGATGTGTACATTGAGAAATCCTGAAGTTGCTAACAATTTAGCACCAATCCAGACTTCTATCTTCTACACTCAAAGTAACCAGTTTTGATGAATTTCAAGCATTTACAAACCAACACTGTAGATCACTGTTAAAATGCTACGTTTTATTATGCATGGTGATTCTCTCCCCCCCCCCCCCCCCCCCCCCCCACACACACACACTTCATGCTGAGTTCTCTGGCCTTTAATAGGTTATAGTAATTCAGATATACACTTCAAAATAGAATTGTCTTACTTTTAAAATTTTCATGATACTCTAGTTTCTATCTTTATTTCATCACAGGCAAAATGTTTATCAGTTAAAACATGTTATTCCACATCTCTATCCCCAGTGTCTAAGAGATACACTGTTTGAGAATTCTTGGGCAGACAGAAGACTAATCAGCAACACGACATCACAATTGGTTGCTTGCAATCGACTTTGAAAAAGTGGACACCAACAGTTGCTATATTTTTTCTGTTGTTCACCCTGAACATAAGCACAATGGTTCACACAAAATACTGCACACACTGATAGCCAATATCAACATGTCTTCTGGAGATTCTTCCTCACAAAATATACACCATGTAGAAAATTAATTTTACATTGAAAAGTATTTTTTACTCTTCAAACTGCACTCAATCTCAATTCAGATTAACATGTTGTTTGCTGCAGAAACATCTGTTTTATCAAAGCACCTTTCAAAGAAAACAATCAAGAGCAACTAGATGTGATACCATACCATAAAAGGAGATAACAATACAGAGGACAACATTTTAATTAAACAGGTACATTTTAAGAATTTTAAAAGGGAATATGAGAGCACAGAGCCTTGGTGTGGTTCACAGGGCTGCAGAAGATTCATGGGTCAAGGCTATGGAAGAATTTATCTTTAAACTAAGCTGATTTTTGATTAAAAGTGAACCAAGGGATGAGCAGAGAAGGCAATGTGTGAACAAAACATTGTAATTTAAGATATAACGACAAGATTTGGTTGAACACAACCTTATAGAAGGTGAACCATGGGAAAAATGTAAGCATGTGGTAATAGTGGTAAAAGAAGTATAGACCATGGTTTCAGTAGACGTCTTGAGGCAAGATGCAGTCAGCATCAGTGGGTGGAAGAGTGTGGTAGGGCAACCGATATTGCCCAAGGCTGCAATGTAGATGATAGATTAGAGGAAGTCAAGATAGGTTCTTAAAGACCACTAGAAGCAATTTTCTGGGAGCAATAAAAGGCAGTGAAAGTACACAAGTACGTTCAACTGAATAGATAAAGACCTAAAACTATTTTTTTTTTAAGTCTGAAGAAGGGTTTCGGCCCAAAACGTTGTCTATTTCCTTCGCTCCATATATGCTGCTGCACCCGCTGAGTTTCTCCAGCATTTTTGTGTACCTAAAACCTAAAGTAAGCAGTGCAATCTCATAAATGAATGAGAAATCTCATTTCTAGGGGGCGCTGCACTGGCAGCAGCCTGTCGGCAGCGTGTCCGTTTTTTTCCCCCAACATTTTTTTATTTTTTTAGTATGTTTAAAAGTCTGTTTTTAATGTTTCTTTGTGTGTTTTGTGTGGGGGGTGGTGTGGGGGGGTAAGGGGGAAACCGTTTCGGCCGCCTCTTCCATGGAGAGGCGACTTTTTTCAGGTCGCCTCTCCCGTGGCCTAACAGCAAGGATCGGCGCGGACTTTCCCGGAGACGCGCCCGGGGTTTCAGCGGCGGGCGCAGCGTGGACTCTCGGCGCGGAGCGGGCGAGCCCTCGCTGGGGCTCGCTGGAGGGGAGCGCTCCGTTACGCTGGCCCGCGGCAGCCGGCAGCCTGAAGCCGCGGTCTGCAGAACTCCAACTGGTGCGGCATCTGCAGCCCGGGATCCCTCGTGGAGGACCCGGGGGGAAGAAGAAGCTTCCACCGCCGGCCCGCGGCCGTCTTCTACCGCGGGTGCGGCATGGACTTATCATCTCCCCTGGAGGGGAGCTACGACCGCCGGCCCTGCAGACTGCGGTGCTTCCGGCTGCGGCACGGCAGGTACTTTAAAACTTTGACCTCCGGCCTGCGGCCTACACCAGCCTGAAGCCGCGGTCTCTGGTTGGGAAGAGCCGATCCTGGACTCACCTTGACTTTGACTTTGTCCCTTACCATCTGGACGCCCGCAGCAACGGCTGTGGAGGGTGGAGGTCCCGACCACGGGGGAAAATGGAGGAGGACTGGCCAAGCTCTGTGCCTTCCACCACAGTGATGAATGCTGTGGTGGATGTTTATGCACATTTTTTATTGTGGTTGTGTTCTTTATTACTGTACCGCTGCTGGCAACCCAAATTCCACCGACCTTGGTTGTGTGGCAATTAAATTATATCTATCTATCTAAAGCTAAACAACAGTGGAGAATGAAAAAGTGTCATCAAGCACATGAGCAGTTATGAGATCATGAGAAGGGCGAGACTTTTGTCAGATTAATTTAATTTTCTGAGACTTCATTACAATGAGATTTGCTTATTTTGATTAAGCGATAGTTGCACTAAGATTATCTTTTCACCAGCTTGACTCCAGGAATGAGAGTATTGCCCTGGAATTTGGAAGAATGGGAAACGATTCCACTGTGTCAAACAGGAGGGATTGATAGTGTAGATGCAATGAGACTTTCCTTGGACTAGTGTCACAACCAAATCTTGTAACAGAAAACCAGTCATAAGTTATTAGTCGCAAAGAAACAAGTAGAACCTGCAGACAAAATGCAAAGTAAATTTCCAATGGTCCATGCTTCACTTCAGTGCAAAACAAATGACAGAATACACAAACAATGGTTAAGACAAAATGTGGCCGCCGAGGAGAAAGTAGCTTTGAAAGGCATGGATACAGATTAGGTCTATCCCTTCTTCTAAAAGCAACCCCTTGGATCTAAACTACTTAGCCAAAGGAATGACACTGTCCATTTCTATCCTGTCAAGACCTCAAAGAATTTGACACTCTTTAATAAGGTAATCGATTATTTTTTATAAACTCTAAAGTATACAGACCTAGCCTATTGTCTCTTCAGAAACTGTTCTGATGGATTGTCCCTGAACTCCCTGTATACCAAAGGGGATGAAAATTGAATTCCATACTCCATTTGTGGTCTCACTGGAACCCCATATAATTCCACCAAGACTATTTTACTCGTGTAATCCAAACTTCCTGTAATAAAATGCTAAAGTCCCATTTGCCTGTTGCACGTGCATGTTAGCTTTCAGATATGCATACAATGAATTGTGTTATTATAACCTAAATATAGCAACAACAACCTCCAATGATCACATTGCAATTATTAAAGCCTACATTGTAAAGTGTATTGTCATCACATCTAAGAAACATGCTGAGAGCTCATTTCCTTTTGGTGGGGATTCTAGTTCAGTTTATTATTGACACATATACCGAGGTAGTGTGAAAAGTTAAATCATGTTATATACGAGTATAATCATACGCAAATGAAAGTGTGAAACGATTATAAGTAAATCTGCTTCTGGGACACCAGGCCTAGAGTCGCCATGTTTCATCGGCATCTTGCAACTTCAGTCTCTGAAAAGTCTGATCTTGGCTAAAGGCGATATATATATATATGTATGCAATTTATTATTTTCTCACTTTAAGGCCTGGTATTCTGGTGGTACTGGATCACTTTTATATGCCAATTTAAGAACAAGTCACTGACTATGAATAAGGGGTTTCCCCATTTAAGATACAGAAGGAGGATGCCGCCTCACCCACTGAGTTACTCTAGCACTTTGTGATTATCTTCGGTGTTAACCAGCATCTGCAGTTCCTTTCTACACAGGAGTTTTTACTCTTGAAGGATTTTGAATCTTTGGAATTCTCTATACTGGAGACTGAGGTGTTGAATATATTCAAGGATGTAATACACAGATGTTTGGATGGTAAGTGAGTTAATGGTGAATGGAGAAAAGAGAGAGAAGTGAAATTGAAATAATTATCGCACATGTATAGGACAGGTTTGGAGAGATATGGACCAAGCGCAGGCAAGTGGGACTAGTGCAGCTGGGACCTTTTGGACAGTGTGGGCAAGTTGGGCAAAGGGCCTGTTTCCACACTATCACTGAATGGCATAGCAGGTTCCAGTGGTTACAAGTTCTCACCATTTATGGAGAAACAAGCAAATGCTAAGGCTGGAATCTTGAGCAAAACACAAAGTGCTGGAGTAACTCAGCGGATCAGGTAACTTCTCTGGAAGACATGGATATATGTTTGGGTCAGGACCCTTCCGTCTGAAGGTGGATTCCGACGTAAAACTTAAACTGTCCATGTCCTCTAGAGATAATGTCTGAATCGCTGAGATACATATTCCAGCACTAAGTTTTGTTGCTATTTGCCTTTTCTTTCTTTCATCACATACATAAGATTTGCACCAACACTAAATAATTGCCACTACATTCTGTCCATTTTTATGTCATCGACTGGCTCAGCTTCATGACTGAAGAGATCAAACCGCTTTGTATCAGCTTTATCTTCATAGTCATACCTTTATTATAAAATCCATCTTCAATTTAAATGTTGTGGTAAATGTAACATTGACATATCTGCTAACGCAAAAATGTAAGGTGCAACATCCTCCATAGCCAATGAACGTACTTTGAGACGTATTAATATTTAAATATTTATTGCTCAGAGTCCAGCTGAACTGTTTGTTTGTGTTTTTTTTTTGATGGAAGTGATTAAAAAGACAGATTGCATATGCTGAAATATTGAACAAAAAAAAAAGACTGGAGTCCAGACTCAAAACGTTGTCTATTTCACTCCACAGATGCTGACTGGCCCACTGAGTTCCACCAGCAGTTTGTTTTTTTTGCTCAAAATTTGAAAAAGGAATTAATACACCAATGTCAAATATGTTGTGAATATCATTAAAGTTACCTGCTCCATACAAGTTTAGATATGCTAAGGATTGGATTTTGCAAGGAAGGTAATGATGAAGTTATCACATGCTCTGTTCGACAAGCCAAGGAAGCGTGTGGGGTAGGGAGGGAGGGGGCTGCAAATGAGAGGCAGATTGATTACGCACTCAAGTATCTACATGCCTATCTGTGTGTATGAGTGATTGCTGCAACTGACTATTTTAGGTGCTGAGCAGGCCTAGCGTAACACACAACACAGCCTGACTCAAAACCCTGCTTGTTTTAGAAGAATGTACACTGATCCAAACCAGACACACAGTTAAGGCCCATTAGGATCAAGTGGCTCAGCTCCAGAACTTTATTATAAAGAAGCAGACCAGACTGATTCCTGGGATGTCAGGACTGTCTTATGAAGAAAGACTGGATAGACTTGGTTTATACTCTCTAGAATTTAGGAGATTGAGAGGGGATCTAATAGAAACTTACAAAATGCTTAAGGGGTTGGACAGGCTAGATGCAGGAAGATTGCTCCCGATGTTGGGGAAGTCCAGGACAAGGGGTCACAGCTTAAGGATAAGGGGGAAATCCTTTAAAACCGAGATGAGAAGAACTTTTTTCACACAGAGAGTGGTGAATCTCTGGAACTCCCTGCCACAGAGGGTAGTCGAGGCCAGTTCATTGGCTATATTTAAGAGGAAGTTAGATGTGGCCCTTGTGGCTAAGGGGATCAGAGGGTATGGAGAGAAGGCAGGTACGGGATACTGAGTTGGATGATCAGCCATGATCATATTGAATGGCGGTGCAGGCTCGAAGGGCCGAATGGCTTACTCCTGCACCTAATTTCTATGTTTCTATGTAAGCAGAATCTCTCTGCATGATTTCTCAGTAAAAGTGACATTTTAGACAAATTGTCCTTCAGAAAACACGAGATTGAATGAATTTCAAACCTGGCATTCAAAATTTAATTTGACCTTAAAAAAACTTTAAAAAAAAAAAAAAAATTGCCCAAGTTTTTAGAGGATTTTTCACTCAGTAGTAGGTACTCGCTTGCATTTAAAACTCTCAATGCATAGAAATACTATCATGGGGCCAAATAAGCTGAATCAATGTTTTTTTTGAAAATCATTCTTGGAAAACATGGAATAATGACCCCTAGTTTACTTATTCTGCAAAATAGTCTAATTGTAAACAGCAATTCGACCGCCAAATGTTGAAACAAGTAACTGCAGATGCTGGCTTACAAAAAAGGACAAGGGTTGGAGTCAGCGGGTCAGGCAAACCCCTGGAGAACATGCTACTGACTCACTGAGTTACTCCAGCAAGATAGACACAAAGTGCTTGAGTAACTCAGCGGGTCAGGCAGAATCTCTGGCGGAATCACCGTCTTTAACTTTTCACAGGGATGGATTCAGTGAGTGTAGATTGAACTCCCCTCCACCCCCCCCCCCACCCCCCCGCCTCCATCCCTCCTTCTCCACTCCCCTCCCTTCTTCCTTTCCCACCCCTTCCTCCCTTCACTCTTCTCTCCTTTCTCCACTCCCCCCCTCCCCTCACATCCCCTTCTCCCCCTCCCATCTCCCATTCAACAACCTCCCCCCCCCCCCACTTTCCCCGACGCCCCCCATTTGTGGACCAAGCCTGCGACCAGCAATCCCCCGCACACTATCCCACACACACTAGGGACAATTTATACAAACCTGTGTGCCTTTGAAGTACTTGAGGAAACCCCAACCCAATCGTAGCTCTAACCCTAAGCCTAACCCGAGCCCTAACCGTAACCCTAGCCCTAGGTTGATAGGCTTGGTATAAATATAAATTCTCCCTAGCGTGTGTGGGATAATGTGCGCTCACTGATCGGTGCGGACTCGGTGGGCCGAAGGGCACTGTATCTCTGAACTAATTGTGACACAGGAGCCCCAGGGGTTGGACTCGAACCCCGAATGTTCTGCCAGCTCCTCATGGGAACTAAACTAATGGCCACGAGTTGTCCCAGAAACAAATCTCTCTTCCAATGGTCTCTCCAACCCCCATAGGCAGCGGCTTTTCAACTGGGTACAGGCAATGTTGTCAATGTACCAGTGCCACCCACCTGCTCCGGCCACTGAGTCTAAATACCCACTACACACTTTTGAAGCTAGGCAAGGGGGCGGAGGGTGTTGTTCCCAAAGTCTGCATTTATGCCATAGTCAATGTTACTAAAACAGATGATGTGGCCTTTGTGCAGTACTATTAGTGGGATCTAGCTGTGACTGTCAGGGTCCACAAATGGGAGGCGTCGGGGAAAGTGTGGGGCATTGGAGAATGGGAGAAGGGGATGTGAGGGGAGGGGGAGGGAATGGAGAAGGGGGAGAAGAGTGAAGCAGGGAGGAGGGAGGAATAGGGGGGGGGAAGGGAAGAAGGGGGGGGAAGGGAAGAAGGGGGGGGAGAGGGGGCAGTGGGAGGGAAGAGGAGGAGAAGGAGGGAGGGGGGTGGAGGGGAGAGGGGAGTTCAGTCTACACTCAATGAATCCATCCCTGTGAAAAGTTGGAGACAGTGATTGGATCTGGAACCCGACCAATAAATGTGTAAATAAAACTGAACGACTCAGACATCTTTTCATTTGCACAATTGATTTATTGTATTAATTTTAATATTAGCGTGTAAAATCCATGCATTGAAGGACAAATTTTTTACAGCCCATCTGTGGTCTATAACCCTTACCGGGCGTCACCCGCAGGGCAGCATACGTCAGCGTGTGACAGGGCGCACAACACGATGAGACACCCAGATGTCACCCCTGGATTTTGAACATTCCAAAATCCAGAGGCGACAGGGAGTCAAAGCGCGTCACGCCGCGTCAAGACCCGACCACGACGCGACAGCCTCTTTTCAGACTCTCGCCGAAAATGTCGCCCAAGTGGGACATGCCCTTAAGTCGTTTTACAAGTTTCACAATTCTCCACATTGTTTTCCTCTCGGGATCACACCTTCCCTAACCAACAATGGGATACCCTGCCTGAGGTCATTTGTGGCTGGCCCTGATCTTTTCTCGCCTCCAGCTCTTCACACTTCTCAGGGTTAATGGCACAAATTTCTGGAGTAACTCAGCAGATTTCATTAGTCTGAAGGGTCCTGACGTTACCTGTCCATGTTCTCTAGTGATGCTGCCCTGGCCCGCTGAATTACTCCAGCACTTTGTGTTATTTTGTGCATTAACCATCATTTGCAGTTCTTTGTTTCAACTACATACAATAATAATCTATATAGGAAAGAACTGGAGATGCTGGTTTGAATCGACGATAGACACAAAATGCTGGAGTAACTCAGCGGGACAGGCAGCATCTCTGGAGAGAAGAAATGGGTGATGTTTTGGATAGAGACCCTTCTTCAGTCTCAATAATAATAATCTACTCGGTTACAATGGAAAATCAACAATAGCGCAAAAACAGACACCATTCCTGCTCCCTCCCCCCCCCCCCTCCTACGGCCTGTTATAACGAAAGTTTACTGTACTATATTATGCTGTGAAGATCAAAACATGAAATTACAGATCATTTGATATTTTTCTGAGATCTTGAGAACATGGCCACACTGCAGAATCTAGAGCAGAATTTGTAAAATTAGCTTCATTTCTGCTTTTTTATCATTCAAGAGGAAATGAGGTTCTTAACACTTTCCAAAAACAGAACTGCTATTTCTATAACTTGTTGTAATTGTATACACTTCTACAAAGACATTTCACAATGAAAATGTGGTCACAATTGCAACCTGATAATTAATATTGTGAAGGGAAGGCTTTGTGGAGGTCTTGTCTAACAAATGTGCTGGAATTCTTTGAAGTAGTAAATAGCAGCACAGCCAAAGGACAGTCAGTAGATGTTGTACACCTGGATATTCAGAAAGCCCTTGATAAGGTGCCACATGGGAGGCTGCTAAGGAAGATGTGAGCTCATGATATCAAAGGGCAGATACTAGCTTGGATATCAGGTTGGCTGGATGGCAGAAGGCAAAGAGCAGCAAAAAGAGGGCCTTTTCTGGTTGGCTGCCAGTAACTATCGGAGTTCCACAGGGCTCGGTGCTTGGGCCGCTGGCCTTAAATAATTAATGATTTGGAGAAGGGGATCGAAGGCTTTGTGGCAACGTTTACGGGTGATATGGAACTAGCAGTTGGTGTAGAGAAAGCAGGGACTCTGCAGAAGGACTTGGATAGGTTGGGAGATAGAATATAGTGTAGCAAATTGTGGAGTCATGCATTTCAGTAGTAGGAAATAATTTTGAAAATTATTTTCTAAAACATTTAGAAAATAATTTATATTATTTTTTAAATGGGGAGAGAATCCAGAAATTGGAGGTCCAAAGAGACTTGGGAGCGCTGGTGCAGGATTCCCAAAAAGTAAATCTGCAATTCAAATCAGTAGTAAAGAAAGTAAACACAATGCTAGGCTAGCATTCATTTCGAGAGGGTTTGTATACAAAAACAGGGATGTAATGGTGAGGCCCTATAAGGCGCTAGGTCAGGCCGCATTTGGAATATTGTGAGCAATTTTGGGCACCTTATCCGAGGAAGGTTATAATGGCTCTGGAGAGGGTCCAGAGGAAGTTTACGAAAATGAGCCCAGGAATGAGGTCAACGCCTCAGAATTAAAGGACATTCTTTTAAGAAGGAGATGAGAAGAAATTTATTTAGTCAGCGGGTGGTGAATCAGTGGAATTCTTTGCCACAGTAGGTTGTGGAGACAAAGTCAGTGGATATATTTAAGGCAGTTAGGAAAATTCTTGAATAGTATGGGTGTCAGAGGTTATGGGTAGGCAGGAAAATGGGGTTAGGAGGGAGATAGATCAGCCATGATTGAATGGCAGAGTAGACTTGATGGGCCAAATGACCCAATTCTACTCCTATCACTTATGATCTTATGAAATTCCTCCAGTATAAGATAATTGAGAGTATTTTGCAGAAATAAAATAAAAAATGCTCATTAATAATGACACGAGAGTCAAAGAAAGAGCATTCATCTTGCGGCCCTGTTTCCACCACCACACACAAGGAGCACAAGATGCAATTGTCTGCAGATGCCGAGATGTGTGTACTGCTCTGGCTGAACAATTTCTAATCTTGTGATGTGGACTCAATAAGATTAATGACATGGGATTAATGAATAGAGAACTCTCTCAATAACACTGGTCCACCTCTATAAGGAAAAGAGATTTGATTTACCTACCAACTACTATTAATTATTTCTCATTATCTCTTCAGAGGGGAATGGTGAGCTACCTTTGAAATAACTGTGCAGGGAAAATGCCAATAGGTATGATTGGGTACAGTGCTCCAGGAGTTTGACTCAAGACAAATGGAAAAGAGTGATACGAGAGCTGGAAGGAAGGGAAAGTTGCAGATGGTGGTGGCCCTGTGCAATAGCTGCCTGTACAATTCTGGATGGTAAAGTAATTTGGCTGGGAAGAGCAAAGCAGTTTTGGAAAGTCATAAGGTCATAAGTGATAGGAGCAGAATTGGGCCATTCGGCCAGTCTAGTCCACTCTGCCATTCAATCATGGCTGATCTATCTCTCCCTCCTAATCCCATTCTCCTGCCTTCTCCCCATAAACCCTGACACCCCAGCAATGGCATTAATTACAGCAGAAATACAAATGGAAAATAACACCGCACTCGGTGAACATTCCCAGTTTGGGGGATGAATAATTATTGAAGACAATTGGGAGCAAACAATTCCACTGAGCAATTCCTGCAATTACATCCTCCAAATAAGAAGATTCACGAACTCTTCCTCAATTAGGCGCAACTCTGAGGTTTTTTGTTTTCAGATTTTAATTTTACTGGGACTACTTTAGGTCAAATATTGCCCTGTGTCTCATCCTCCCTCAAGAATTAATCGTGCTTATCTGCATGAATATAAATCATTGTTGACCTTTGAAACTGTGGTTCCAACACAAATGAAACAAGTATTAACGAGCCAATAAATTACTTAGATATCACACATTGGCACCATTGACAACACCTTACATCATTTTGCAGAAAGACTGGTTGCATCGTGGCCTGGTTCAGCAACTTGAACGCCCAGGAGCGGAAAACACTACAAAAAGTTGTGACCACTGCCCAGTCCATCACCGGCTTTGACATCCCCACCGTCGAAGGGATCTATCGTAGTCGCTGCCTCAAAAAGGCAGCCAAAATCAAAGACCCACACCATCCTGGCCACACACTCATTTCACCATTGCCATCAGGAAGAAGATACAGGTGCCTGAAAACTATAACGTCCAGGTTCAGGAACAGCTCCTACCCTACAGCCACCAAGCTATTAAACACAACAACAAATAAGCTCTGTGCTCTGAACTGCAAAAGCCTATATTATTATTGCACTATATTTGTTATTTATTGAACTTTTTTTTTCTCCTCCCCCATTATTTACTATGTTTGCATATTCACATATTCTGTTGCGCTGCAGCAAGCAAGAATTTAGTTGTTCCATCCAGGACATATGCCAATAAAACACTCTTGACTTGGCTATTCATATATTAGGTGGCCAGATTGGATTTGTGCTGAGATTGCAAAAAAAACATCAGTGGACAATTTCCCTTTTTGTCAGACAGTATAATGTAGAAAAGTGTAGGATAACTCACTTCGGAAGGATGCTTTTATATTGGAGACAGTATTGATAGGTTCACTGGGTTGATGTGTGGGGTGAAGGAATTAACTTATAGGTGGGGCCTATGCTCAATAGAGGATGTGAAAATGAGAGGGTGAACTTAGTGAAACAAAATTCTTAAGAGGATTGACAAGGTGGTTGTTGAGACGATGTTTCACTTCCAAATAAGGGAGTATAACTTCAGACTAATTGGTTGCCCATTTTGGAAAGAGTAGAGGAAGTTCATCTTTCAGAGGGTCATGAATCTTTGAAGTTCTCCATGCCAGAGGGCCTTAACGCTGGGGTCATTGAGTATATTTAAAGTAGAAACAGGCTTGCATTTAAACAGGAAGAAAGTGGAACGACAATGCAGAATAAAGGGACCATCTCCTATCCCTGGCTCTTTACGTTCAATTTGATAGTGGTGATAAAGTGAGGGATTTAACAAACTACACAGTTCTGCTACGGCTGATAGTCTACTGGCCTCAATCAGTCTACAATAGTCTACTGGCCAATGTGATCAGCCATGATCACATTGAATGGCAGTGCTGGCTCGAAGGGCCGAACGGCCTACTCCTGCACCTGTTGTTTATTGTCAATGCCCAGTTTCAAACTGCTAGATCTGTATTTAAATAGACCTTAATGTGCAAACTTGACTTAGCTGTGAAGACAAAACATGCAGGGAGGCCAACATTGTTAAGGCTATTTGCATTTGCAACCAGCAGACTAATGGTGTGGTCACAGTCACAGAATTACTCACTTTACCCAATTAGAAGGAAGTAAACTTGGGCTCATTTACACAGTTGCTGACAACATGAACTCTACATTTGTTCTCAAACTGTACCGACCAATTTATAATTTACCAACACCAACCACAGCTCAATTTCTGCAACATATTTTCAGCATCCACTTCCAGTCATCTCACAGTATCATGTAAATCCAGCAGATTTTAAAATTACCAACGCAGCTTTTTCTGTAATGCCATTTTCCAACTATCATTTCATTAATTCTGGCAATAAAAGCAGAAAAGCAAAACCAGATGCACACAAATCCAGTCATTCCAACTTACTGGAAGAATTGGTGCCAATGATAAAATCATATCTGGAATATAAAACATAATTGGTATAGTTGGGGGGAAAAAAATACCTTATTCGCATTTTATTTTAAGTGTTCCACATGACTGAGGTTTTCCCTAGGATCAGTCACAGGTTGCTTCCAAACTCAAGAAAACAGCTTCTAGAAGCCAACTGTGCTGTTCCAAAGTGTGGTTGCATCTGATAGAAAATTGTGAAAACTACAAAGGAAAAAAACCACATGCTAAATTTGAATCATCTCAACAAGGAGCCATGAATAGGAGTTGGAGACACAATGTTACAAGTTCAATGCAGATGCTCTATTGCATTCAATACAAAAGCTATGCTGCGTCTATACATAATTTTTTTTAATGCGGGAACCTAATGCGGGACAGGGGAAAAAACAACTAATTTTATAGCATGAACAGCGCATACTGATGATAATTCCCCTGTCCCACTTAGGAAACCTGAACGGAAACCTCTGGAGACTTTGCGCCCCACCCAAGGTTTCCTTGTGGTTCCCGGAGGTTTTTGTCAGTCTCCCTACATGCTTCCACTGCCTGTAACCTGCGGCACCAATCTGCAACCTCCGGGAACCGCACAGAAACCTTGGGTGGTGCGCAAAGTCTCCAGAGGTTCCCGTTCAGGTTTCCAGACCACCTTGTCAATCCTCTTAGGAAACCTGAACGGAAACCTCTGGAGACTTTGCGCCCCACCCAAGGTTTCCGTGCGGTTCCCGGAGGTTATAAAAGTCTTGCTATACGCACCAATTAATTTTATTGGAATACCGAGAAGACTACATCTCAAATTTGAAAATGAATTTTATCACATGAAAAACAGTAGCTTGCTAATTTAATGCAACGGCTTGCATTTATGAAGCATCTTTTATAAACTCCAGAGGTCTCAAAACACCTTCCAGTCAAAATGCTCTGCAGCATAATCACTGTTACAAGTGGGAAATGAAGTAACAACTGTACACATTTAGCAATAATTGCACATTTTAAAAACATGATATCGAGGATGCAGGCTACGCATACCTTACTTCTTGCTAAAATGCACTTTTTATAGCCATAAGTTTCCCACAATATATCAAAAATTCAAGCATTTCATAGATTAAGTAATTGCAACATGTTATAAAGACATTGATGGCTCTATACAAATATAGGTCTTTCTGGGTCCTTTAATGTGAACATCTTTGATAATGTCAATACTCCCTCTGTATTACATTAAAGTTTAAGCCTTAATTTACATGTTCAAAGTCACAACATTAAAACAAAGTGCATGACCTCCAGTAATAAAATTGGAAGTACATATCCGATGGAACACTAACACGGTGGGGCAGTGGTTGAGTTGCTGATTTGCAGCACCAGAGATCCGGCTTCAACCCTGACTACGAGTGCTTATGTACGGAGTTTGTACATTCTCCCCATGACCTGTGTTGGCTTCCCCCCGGGAGCTCTGGTTTCCTCCCACATTCCAAAGACGTACAGGTTTGTGGGATAATAGGCTTGGTAAAATTGTAAATTGTCACTAGTGTGTAGGATAGGGTTAGTGTCCGGGGATCAGTGGTTGGCGCGGAATCGCTGGGCCAAAGGACCCATTTCCGCGCTGTATCTCTAAACTAAACTCCGTATCTACATTGCAGTCTATCATTGCGACTTGTTTGCAGATTGAGAATTATTGTTATGCACATTAAGTGGAAGGTTTAGGGTCAAAACATCACGCTGTTAATACTGTGCCTCTGATGCAGCTCTAGTCAAGAACTGCAAGTACTGAATTCTTACAAACAATTTTTTTGCCATAATCTATAATCAATTTGAGAACTCCAACTCTTTGCATTTCATACTTCCAACAACATGCAAGACTCCGTCAAGAAAGTGTAAAATCCCCCTCCCACACACATTAATGAACCAAAACCATTCATAACCATTACTTTTCTTGCTTTAATCCTATTGATCCTTTTTGTGTTTCAAGTATCTAATTTCCTTGATACACTGCAGTTCTGAAAATTATAAATTGCCTTAGGATGCACAAACTATTGCATCTTTGTTCAAATGCCCAGTCAAAGAAACTGAAATTTGCACTGGACCTCATTTTGAAAAGTAAATACAGCAGTTGGCTTCTCAAACGCATCAGATTTACCACACATTCCACCCATGCCTGATCTTGAAAACAAAATGGTGAATATTACAAAAAAAAGATTAACTTACTGTTCATGGAAATCCAACATTGGTGGCTCAAACCGGATAGGTCTGCAATTGCGCCGATGAATGGAGGCACTGCAAAAGAGAAAAAGCTTCTGTAGGAGCAGCAGCAACAACATGGTAACATGCATGTCTGTACTGGCGCTGAAAATACAGCATTTCCTATCCTTAGCTTTTTTTCTGATACAATTAGCACCCAGGTTGCACATCAGTTATTGTTGCGGAGTCTTGTAGAACAAGTTTAACTGGTTTGGCCTGCCACGTGACCCCAACACTATTCTTCATTGCAAAACAAAGACACCCATAAACATTCCCCTTCTTAATGATGATGTAAGCAAAACTAAATATGCTCAGCTCCATGGAACCAGGTTCAGTTTTAAACTTGAATGAGATCTGTGGGGAGTTTGCATGTTCTTCCTATGGCTGCATGGGTTTCTGGCTGGGATGTGGGAAGAAAACACACATACTAAAGTCAGTCTGAAGAAGGGTCTCGAGCCAAAATGTCACCCATTCCTTTTCTCCAGAGATGCTGCCTGAACCCGCTGAGTTACTCCAGCATTTTGTGTCTATCTTCAATTTAAACCACCATTTGCAGTTCTTTCCTACACAAATATCAATGTTGGTAGATTAAATGGCTACTGTCTGAAGAAGGGTTTCGGCCCGAAACGTTGCCTATTTCCTTCGCTCCATAGATGCTGCTGCACCCGCTGAGTTTCTCCAGTATTTTTTTGTGTACCTACTGTAAATTACTCTGTTGTTACATTGCGAAAAAAAGAAATCAATGGCTGTTGATGGTTTGAAGCTAGAGTACATGGAAAATCATCTCTGCTACAGAAACACATTTGTACTTGCATTTCATGTCCTGAGGCACATTACTGGGGTAAACAAAAACAGCAAAATTTAGGCCATGTGATGGAAGAGCGAAGAAAGGAGGCGCAAAAAACTCTGGAGCACTAAACAAACTGAAGAAACTCAGCATCTGTGGGGAAATGGAACTGTTGACTTTGGGCTCGGAGCCTGTGCCAGAACTGAAAGGGGACGGGGAAGTCAGCCAATATATAAACAAAAGGAATGAGACAGGGGTCAGTAAGTGATAGGTGGGCCAAGCAGGAATCAAGAAAGAATGAGACAGAAGGAGCCAGGTTGGGGAGGAGTAGAGTTGGGAGACGGAGGCAGATGGATCATAGGTGGAAACAAAGAAATGCAGATGAATCGAGGTGGGGGAGGCGAGAGTGAAGGTAGTGACAGCTGCTGGTGAATGATAAATATGGGCACAGAGGTCACTAGTGCTGTAATCTGATATATAAAGATGACAACAATGGGAACTGTTAAGGGAAAAATGGGCAGATGGAATCAGGTCGGGTGTGGAATCTGCTGGGTGTTATATGGTCAGTAGGTGGATGGTCTTGAGAGTAGATGTAGCAGAAAGGAAGAAAAAAAAAGAGAAAGGGATGGCATCCTCATATGCAAGCTATAAAGGTTTGGTTAAATGTAAAAGGAGGTTCAGTTTGTTTTCTGCTCCAATTTCCATGTAGCTGCAATGTATTGCAGCTTCTGCAAATTGTTCATGGTATGTAGAACAGAACTGGTGTATTGGGTGATCGGTGTTTGGCGCGGACTTGGTGGGCTGAGGGGCAGGTTTCCACACTGTATCTCTAAACTAAATGCAGTGGACGAGGTTAAAGGATGTGCATGCAAATCTATGGCTCAGCTGGAAGGTTGTGAGGGAGAAGAAGTAGAAACAAATATTGTACTTCCCGTGGTTACAGGGAAAAGTGCCAGGGGATGTGATGAGCAGATTACGGAGGCTTGTAGTGAGTGAACCCTGAAGAAGGTGGAAAGGCACGTCGCGGGGTGATTTGGCTTGTGGTGGGATTCTGTTGCAACATGTGAACAATATGAATGTTGATAAAACATGGAACAATATGAATTCTATGAATAGTGTTCAGATAGATCACATGTATAAACATTGTTATAAGGTACTGTAATTGTCAATTAGGTTTGGACATTTTATCCTAAACTAATGACAAATCACGCATGCTCTTTTAAAAAAAAGTACAGCAGTGATCTCCAGATTAAAGGCTCATTCATATTCAGTGATTTCAGCTTTCTAGAAGTAACCATTAAAATCATTTTTTGCAGAAATTAATGTGTTGATGTAAACAGTCATGAGTATTGTAAAATTAAAAAGAATGCTTGCAATGGCATATGGGTGATTTCTTGCCTGAACAGCCTGATAAAGTGAAAATAATAATATTTTGAAAAACAATCCATCCTTTATGGATAGTTAAATCATTTACATGGGTGACAGAATACATTTTCCCTTCTGTCTTTGATACTTGCAATTAACTCAGAGCAAGTTGTTTATTTTCAAGATCCTACTCCACTCCACCTTAAACACCCTTCACCATCCACTCACTCCCCATCTTCTGAAAATACATATTTTTTGCCACCCTGTAGTTACATAATTTATCAAACTCCAAGTGGAAGATTTTATATCTCAATTTATTTTAACACTTTCTTACAATCAGGATTCATAAGGTCTTAAGTGACAGGAGCAGAATTAGGCCATTCAACCCATCAAGTCTACTCCGCCATTCAATCATGGCTGATCTATCTCTCCCTCCTAACCCCATTCTCCTGCCTTCTCCCCATAACCCTTGACACCCGTACTAATCAAATTGATAATTTTAGTACTGTTGATCAGTTCAATACTGATATCAATATCAATAGAAAATATGAGAATCTAAGCTTTTTAATGCCACATCTAGTGAAAATTAAGGATAGCTGTGCTCCAATTACTTGAAGGAGATTTTGATTTTACTCTTCGGAAAATCCTCCACTAAGCAATTTCATCAAAACAACAGATCAACCAAGGCATACATTTGAGTCCACTTTCTCCCAAAAGGTAGAAAGGGGGAGCAGTTACTTCCATTTCCACCACTAGACGATTTGCACATTAATACAAGGGGCTTTGCAAACTCTTTCAGGCCTGCCCATCTAGCAGAAAGCACACAACTCTGAGCCAGCAACCTCAGGTGAGACTGGAGACCTAGAAAAAAAAACAAATCGCTTCTGTTTCAGACTTATCATGCATTTAAACCCAAGATGATTATCTTTCACATTTCTGAGAAATGGATAATCCAGAAGTCAAAGAGGACACTGGGGTTAAGATAAGAGTTGGTTCCTCTTCAAATTCTAAAAATCTGCATCTTTCTGACATTAAGCACAGTGGCGCAGCTGTAGAGAAGTTGCCTTACAGCGCCTGAGACGTTGATCCTGACTATGGGTGCAGTCCGTACGGGGTTTGTACGTTCTCCCCGTGACCTGTATGAGTTTTCTCCAAGATCTTTGGTTTCCCCCCACACTCCAAAGACGTACAGGTGTGTAGGTTAATTGGCTTGGTATAAATGTAAATTGCCCCTAGTGTGTGTAGGATAGTGTTAATGTGCCGGGATCACTGGTCGATGCAGTCTCAGTGGGCCGAAGGTGTTTCCGTGCAGTATCTCTAATCTAAACTAAATAAACTAAAATAGAAATTCTCAGACAGCAATCTTACTTGAAACATCAGCTAACCCTACAAAAATGATGGGTCCATTAATAAGAAATTAGTTTGAGAAAGTAATCAATAAAACCAGTGTAGTAAACAGATTTTTTTTTTCTTATTTTGAACAGACTTAAGTATTTGACTATGTCTGTGTCTAGTATTCAAGGTTGCACAAATCTTAAATTGCTATTTGCATTCTCTATATGAACCTCTTCCCTAGAAATAAATTAAAAAATCTCTTTTGAGTCAGCATGGGTAAAATATATTAAATCTAACCAAAATGTTATGATAAAATGATCTATTTTCACACTTTTATATTCTCAATATTTTTATCATAAAATGGGCAATAGAAAATAAAATCTTACATGATAAATTACTCCGTATCCCCTAACATTTAAACTAATTCATTTTTTACTATAATACTATCTATTTAACGCAAAATGACATAACCCAGGCAAATCAACTCTATTGGAACTATAATTGTCTGAACCTAACCAGGTTATGCTATATCAATTTTAGAACATCCATACTGTTAAAAATGTGCTAAAAACATTTAAATCTTGTACAGATCCATGTGCAGGATTAAATTCAATACCCAACTAATTAAAACATAAAAAATAAAATAGACCATGGGTTCAGCTAGACTAGACAAACTTCAGTCTGAAGAAGGGTTTCGGCCCGAAACGTTGCCTATTTCCTTCGCTCCATAGATGCTGCTGCACCCGCTGAGTTTCTCCAGCACTTTTGTCTACCTAGACAAACTTCACCCTTCAAGCTTGATCCACTTTACATTACTTTCATGATTCATCTTGTACCTTGTTGCTATTTTCCAGCACTACACCCACAACACTCAAGTCCTTTAACTCTTATGTCTATTAATCAGTGTTGTGAATGCACACAATGCGCAAGCTTTCACAGCTTACAGAATAGCAGAGAATAGTTCAGAGTACATAATACTCAAGGTTTGTCCCCAAGTGAAGACATTTCTCCTCACCTCTGTCCTAAATAACCTACCCCATGTCCTCAAACTGTGCCCACTGGTAAGGCAGCTAAACTCAGGACAATGATGGTATGTGCAACCCATGGAATGTTGTAACCATTACGGAAACTTGGCTAAGAGAAGGACAGGACTGGCAACTTAATATTCCAGGGCACAGGTGCACCAGGAGAGATAGAGGAGGCAGTAAAAAAGGAGAGGGGTTTTGCTCTAGTGGTGGCGCTGACTTCACACATCATGAAGAGGCTGGAGAAGCTGATGCTCACTCACCTGCGACCCTTGGTTAAACCCTAGCTGGACCCCATGCAGTTCGCTTACCAAACAAAGATGGGGCTGAGGACGCCATCATCCACCTGCTCCATCGTTCCTATGCTCACCTGGATAAGCCGGGAAGCATTGTGATAGTCATGTTTTTTTACTTCTCCGGTGCTTTTAACACCATTCGGCCTGCACTACTAGGGAGCAAACTGATGAAGATGCGGGTGGATGCTCCATTGGTGTCCTGGATCACCAACTACCTGACTGGATGACCACAATATGTCAAGCTTCAGAACTAGGTCTCGGACATGGTAGTGAGCAACACAGCTGCCCCACAGGGGACGGCCCTCTCTCCCTTCCCGTTTACCATCGACACCTCTGACTTAATAGAAAATAGGTGCACGAATAGGCCATTCGGCCCTTCAAGCCAGCACCTCCATTCAATATGATCATGGCTGACCATCCAAAATCAGTACCCCCTTCCTGCCTTTCCCCCCCCCCCCATATCCCTTGATTCTGTAGCCAAATCTAACTCTCCCTTGAAAACATCCAGTGAATTGGCCTCCACTGCCTTCTGTGGCAGAGAACTCTCAACTCTCTGGGTGAAAAAGTTTTTCCTCATCTCAGTCCTAAATGGCCTACCCTTTATTCTTAAACTGTGGCTCCTGGTTCTGGACTCACCCAACATCGGGAACATTTTTCCTGCATCTAGCCTGTCCATTCCCATAAGAATTTTATATGTTTCTATAAGATACCCTCTCATCCTTCTAAATTCCAGTGAATACAAGACCAGTCGACCCATTCTTTCATCATATGTCAGTCCCGCCATCCCGGGAATTAACCTGGTGAATTTATGCTGCACCCCCTCAATACCAAGAAAGTCCTTCCTTATATGAGGAGACCACAACTGCACACAATACTCCAGGTGTGGTTTCACCAAGGCCCTGCCACCTGCAGAACTTTTCAGATGATTCTGCAATTGTGGGCTGCATCAGTGAGGGGAGGGAAGCTGAATACAGAGGTGTAATCAACGACTTTGTTGAGGGACAGAGCCGGCTGTACTTTATGAGAAGGCTCCACTCCTTCAACGTTTGCAGTAAGATGCTGCAGATGTTCTACCAATCGGTGGTAGCCAGTGCCATCTTCTTCGCTGCCGTGTGCTGGGGCAGCAGGGCGACGGCTGTGGATGCCAATAGGATCAACAAACTCATCAGGAAGGCACTTGTTTCCGCTGTATGACTAACTCATCTGTATCAAATGCTGGAAAATAACTACATTCATCTAAACAAAACTTCAGAATGCAAACTGTAATGGGACTTGAGAGTATAACTTTGGAAAACATGCTCAAGGTGCTTTATCAAAGCATGCGGAAACATTTCACAGCATCAACATAACAATTTAAAAAATTGAGGCAGTAGGGGAGCAACACCACAGCTGATGGATCAGAAACGAGCAGTAAATTAATTGACAGGTTAATCGGCATTTGTAATAATGATTGGGGGAAGAATGAAAAGGAGCTGGGGGCCAAAAAAGTTTGTTAAAACAATCTTTAGCATTCTACTTGAGAATTGGATGAAACCTTGGTTTAAATGCTGAGTTGCTGTTTATGAAGAATTAAAATTAATCACCGATTTGTGAAAGGAGACTCTAAACTTCTACCATTTCTTGAGTGCAGAAGTATTTACTCTTGAAATGTCATACACAAATTTAGGGCCATTACCTCACAGCACCAAAAACCCAGGGTTTGATCCTGACCTCATACCATAGAATCACCAGAGGTCCCCAGGTTTTGCAAGGCTTCTTTTGCTGTCAGTAAGCTGATTTCTCCATTTCCCATAACAACCCATGTCATATTGCTACAATTCTTTAATTGATCCAGTAATCAAAATAACAATATATATAATCAAACTAATAATAAATATTGTAAGAAGTCATTAATGAATACAATGAAACATATTATTACTAATTTAAAGAATGTTTTAAAATGTATGGGATAATTTATGCAAAGTAAGGATTCTGAAATGTAAGACACTCAATTGCTCAGAGCAAAGTAGGATTTCAATAGGACTTTGTAAAAAAGCAGTATTACTTGTTTGGGCACATTTAATTGTATTTAACTTTTTTTTTTAAACATAACTTGCTTTGCGCAAATAGAATCTGCTAGAAAAACAAATTAAAAATAGAACTGAGAAGAGCAGGAGAGCACAGTAAATTACAGTCAGTTTCAGAAATCAAAATGCTTCACAAAACTGCTAAAATATCGCCGCTCATTATGGAGTGCAGGTAAATAGTTCCTTGAAAGTGGCATCACAGGTAGACAAGGTGGTCAAAATGGCTTTCGGCACATTGGTCTTCAGCAGTCAGCTGGGAGGTCATGTTACAACATGATCGAGCTGCACAAACTGAATAAAACTTGATAAATGCTCGAAGGGATGAATGGAATCCAGGTAATGGTCCCAATCAACTTAAAATCCAAAGGGAGCTTACAGGTGGATGGTTTGGACAATTATTCCGAGGCTGCAAGGTGATGAAATACATTACAGAACATATGACTTTGAAAAGTTGCCTTTATTGTGGTGAAAAGAGAACTCTAACTAAATGAATTCATAGGTCTTAATGCATTAAAAAGATGAGAAGCAATTAAGATGGAGAAGTAGGATGATGAGATTTTTTTTAGGGCAGCTGTGAGGATAAAAGAACAGTTAGCAGTCAATAAGATTGAGTGAATGGGATGGAAACTATGGTTAAAGAGAATAAGGTCAAGAGAGCATGTTGTAGGCCCTCAGCCAGTTGCGAGAGGAGGAACTACAGAACATTTGCATTTTAGAACAACATTTAATGGGGGGGGGGGGGGGGAAATCACAAAGCCAAAAGGACAGAATCAGTGGCAGGTGTTTGCGTTTCTGCTGTTTATTGAGGCTTGGTGGAGGTGATAGTATGTTTTAAGATATGCAATAAAATTTAAATTAATTTAATATGTAGTAGAAGATTTGTCTGCAGCAGTTACTATCTCTTGGTATCAAATTGTAATTTTAACATATCCACCATACACATCAAATTTCCATCAACTCTACGTGCATTGTTACCACTCAATGGCTAAACAAAACATTGAATTATTTTCAGTACATGCAATACGTATTCAAACTTTCACCACTTCCCGAAAAGGACACCTGCAACTTAAGTGATGCCTAAAAGCTACAGCATAAATAATTTGAGACTTTCAGTTCAATTAAAAAGCAACTTTCATTAGTTTCTATTTATCAAAGTGCACAAAACAGGTGCTGCTGCATGACCCTTATTTTCGCCAACTATGCAAACTAGTATCAAAAAAATTTCGAAACCCAAGAATATCTTCAATGAGAATATCTTCTCATTCTGTATTCATGTCTACTATATTCTGTTGTGCTGAAGCAAAGCAAGGATTTCATTGTCCTATCTGGGACACATGACAATAAACTCTTGAATCTTCAAACACATCTGCAATTCAAACTGCTCTAATACACCAACTACTCTCCACCTTCCAATATTATACAAGATGCATTTTTGGGAAAGCTTGTCGTATAACACAATAAAACATGTAAAATGGTGAACAAAAGCAGAACACAAAACAGCATCACGGATCCAATAAGCCCTTGCTTAATTAATAGGCATCTGATGCTTACTAACTTTACACAAATTCAAACTGTGCCAGGAAATGTTAATATTGCTTTTAAAAATTGCTTCCCATTAGAGTTTTTACTGAAATTTCTAAATTTATCCCAGTGATAACTGGATTAAAAGATATTTACAAGAATTTCAAGGAAGCTACACTTTAAGATGATCACCAACATTGTCCAAACTATCACATGATTAAATCTAGTATATTTATAAATTTATAATTAAATTAAGCATAATTTGTTCTAAAAAAAAATCACTTTGATCATTATATAGCACAGATCATTATTCAGATCATTATTCAGCCCATAACAATGATTCTCAATGTAGTGAAAGGTATTCAATTAGCCCTATCATCTGAATCAATCTAATAAAGAAAAATGTTGTTTTCTCTTCAATCATTTATCAAACTGTATTGAAGTTTCACATCAAGGTCAAATAATTCACAGCCTAAAGAGGCTTTTCTGGGAGCGATTTAAGGAGCCAACATTCAAATTAAAAAGCAATCACCAGACGCCTATTTTGGTCACTTACAAATTCTCAGGAAATTAAAAAAAAAACAATACAATACACGTTAGGGGATGAAGAAATCACCTACTATACTGAATTCAGAGGAAAATTGCTGTTATGGGAAAATCCCCACAAGGAATGGTAAGTTAAGTAATTTTATGAATGTATGTTGACAAAAATTGAAAGTTGATCAAAAAACCATCTGCAGATTACAATCATTTTTATAATCCCTTGTCTCGTGTTTCTTATGACTAAACAACCGTACGAATGTTTGTCGAGCATTATCATAACCACACCATGATTCACCAGGTAAAGTGCAACCCATAAAAACCAGTGTCTAATATCAGAGCTATAATTAAAATTCCTGATTCACCCTGTATCTTATTTAATAAATCAGCAACTTGCCCAAGATTACATCCATTTATTTTAATTCATTTATTTGGGCTTTGATTTCCCACAAAATGTTACAGGTAAAGTTATGCTTTGCTGCACTACATCATGGCCTGCCTTGAGCAATCATCAGGTGCAAATCAAAATGTAAATTTATTTAAGCTGATGAGACATTACAGCAATTTGAACTAACATAGAATATTTAGAAGTGTGCCAAGGCATTATAAACAACAGAAAAAAAAAACGAACAGGAAGTTGGTGAATAAGATAATTGGATAGGCGATCAAGTGCTTGGCTAGAAAAGTTTTAAGCAGTCTTCGAGGAGAATAATCACAGGAGGTTGGAATTTCAAAGTTAGGGTCTTGATGACCTAATCAATGTACGTACATGCAAGGAGTTTCATTAGACCACATCATTAGTCGCTAACAAAATACTGCGTAGAAGACCCGTTTTATTTTCCACTTCCTGTCCAAAGGTTTCTTCCTCACTGTTTAATAGACCAACAAGTCCCTTCTATCCTCTCAACCATTTCACAAAGCATACATAGGTTCTAGCTTTACACACAAAGCGGGAGTTACTCAGCAGGTTAGACAGCATCACTGGAGAAAAGGAATCGGTGACGTTTCCGGTCGAGACTCTTCTTCAGGCTCGACCTGAAACTGCACCTATTCCTTTTCTCCAGAGATGCCGTGTGACCCGCTGAGTCATTTCAGCTATTTGTGTCTATCTTCGGCTTAAACCAGCATCTGCATTTCCTTCCCACGCGTAGATTCTAGCTTTGTTAAACTGAAATATTAACTTTTTCAAGTAAGTCTATTTCCAGAGTACATGAAGATCAATTTATGGCACTAGTTCTAGAATGGTGTTGATTATACCTACAAAATAGAAGTAGGAAATAAACCTGATTTGAATTAACTGATAGCAGTGAATACCAGGATGGAATGACGTTTTGGAGCGAATCCCAATTAAAATAAAGAAATTGATTTGCATTTGATGCCCCTTAAATTGATTTGTGCCTAGTTTGCCATTAAAAAAAGAATTATGGCCACACTAGACAACTTTCATAAACAGCATTAGAGAGAAACAATTACCACTGTAAATTTAATAGTGATAAATGTCCTTATTTGTCACACACTGATTGTCAGATTCATCATGGTGCAATGTTTGCAAATTTTCAACGTTGCCACTGTTAGCACAACAGGAGCAAATCTTTCCAGTTAGTCATTAAGAGACAAATACAAGCCCAGGCAGTGTTGCCAAAGAATGAATGCTGAGGGTGAAAGGGCAAAGGAGGGATGCACCTCGGAGGTCAAGGCAACCCGGCAGGCTGTTGAAAAACAGTGTGTACAAGAGGGATAACCTTTGCCGACTGCATTTAGGAAACCAAGGAAACTCTTCAGCAAGGCATTCCTGGCAAAAATTGCCAAGGAAGCCTCCCGAACGATATGTGGAGCTTCTACATGTTTGCAATGTGGGAGGCCTGCACATCCACTTTGCTGCTCCAGCGAGCTGGAGAAAAGTCTTCACTCTTTAAATAGAGTTTGGTGAACTACCTAGGAAACAGTGAGATGTCAGAGCAGCAGTCATAAATGACCCAGAGGCTCAGAAGCTGAGTGACAATGACCCTGACCTCAGAGGCAAAATACACCAGGCACAGCTGGGATTTCATTTGGGCTCACAAGTCAGATTTGAGCGCACCAAGAATAGAGTATTAGTGCTTTTAACAGCACAGTTGCAAGGAAAATGGGATGTAAAATATGTTCCAAGAGTAAATAAGAACAATCATCTTTCAGAATAATGAGATGCAGAAACAATTGCAGGTTGCACAACTATTGCAGACCTCTGGGCAAGTTGTATGTCAAAAAACATAAAATATCTCAAACAATCTCAACAAAATGTAACAAGTTTCCTGACAGATGCCAAGCTCCCAGGAATGTGCATAGAATTGCTCTATTCTTAGTTATCCTGATTTTTAACTGCACAGCTCCATTTGGATTTTTGCAATTTGAAACTTCCAACCTCACCTGTTGAGAAACTAGTTCATTAAAATAAATAAATTGATGTGAGAGGTGCTACTTTTTAAAGCCAATCTATGCACAACACATAAAACAACCTAAAAGACTCTAAGCAGTCAAAAAAGCCAGGCCATTGAATGCAGGTACAAAAAGTGAAGCTAACTCTCCAAAAGGGGTCTCCCCAAAAGCATGGTTCAATGGAAACACCATAAAATATAGTGGTACAGTGTGGAAACAGGCCCTTCGGCCCAACTTGTTCACACCAGCCAACATATCCCTGCTACACTAGTCCCACCTGCCTGCACTTGGTCTATATCTCTCCAAACGAGTCTTAACTGTTTCTTAAAAGTTGGGATAGTCCCAGCCTCAACTACCTCCTCTGGCAGCTTGTTCCATACACCCACCACCTTGTGTGAAAAAGTTACCCCTCAGATTCCTATTAAATCTTTTCCTCTTCACCTTAAACCTATGTCTTCTCATCCTCGATTCCCTTACTCTGGGCAAGAGAATCTGTGCATCTACCCCATCTAGTCCTCTCAAAATATCTTGTGCATCTTTCTTCATATATGATAAACTGGTATGTAATGCTTTCTGGGACAGTGATATGCAACTATTATTCATTGGAGCTTAGCTGCAGATGGCAGAGGTCATTGCAGATACCCTCTGAAAAAGGTGACATCATCTTTGGTAGAACAGGTTGTCCCCATATACAATGGGCATTCACCTCGCTAGAATTTAGAAGAATTTAGAAGATTGAGGGGGGATCTTATAGAAACGTACAAAATTCTTAAGGGGTTGGACAGGCTAGATGCAGGAAGATTGTTCCCGATGTTGGGGAAGTCCAGAACAAGGGGTCACAGTTTAAGGATAAGGGGGAAATCCTTTAGGACCGAGATGAGGAAAACATTTTTCACACAGAGAGTGGTGAATCTGTGGAATTCTCTGCCACAAAAGGTAGTTGAGGCCAGTTCATTGGCTATATTTAAGAGGGAGTTAGATGTGGCCCTTGTGGCTAAAGGGATCAGGGGGTATGGAGAGAAGGCAGGTACAGGATACTGAGTTGGATGATCAGCCATGATCATATTGAATGGCAATGCAGGCTCGAAGGGCCGAATGGCCTACTCCTGCACCTATTTTTTTATGTTTCTATGTTTCTATAAGACACGAATGTCAACTCCCAGGCTCCTACCTTCTTCCAGACAACAAAAGCTATAAAAGGAATCCATTCAGTTTGTAAGGCCCAGCTACATGGACTTGCTAGCTAACTCCAAATACTGTGTGCTTCAAAGTGCAGGGAATATTTACAAACGACATTGAAAACAATGTTGGCCCTATAAATTAAAACCCAATTCCAAAATGTCACAGGTTACAAAGAACTATAAAAGTATTCAATGTGACAGACACAAACCACAGGACCAAAGTTCACATAATCTAGAATACCAACAAAACCATGATTAAATTACTGCCTTGTGGCGTATTACTTGTCATCAATTATCATATTTTTCTTGCACTATAATTGTAATAGTCGAAATATTTCTCCTTTTGTAGCAAGGTGTATCCAACATACAAGATTACAACTGGTGGAACATCCCATCTGAAACAACCAATCAGCGTTTGCCACTTTTCAACAGTCAACAATAACTTTACTTGACAGCTAGATGACTAATTTAGTAGCTATTGTGATTTGGCTAGGCTCTCGAAATAGCCGCCAGACTGCTGAGAAGGTGCAGGATACTTTACAATTCCTTCAATTTAAAATATTTCAAAACTCACAATACTTGAAATATTTTTAAATAAAGCATAAAATTACATTTCGAGACCCTTCTTCAGTCAGAATTACTAAGAGTCTGAAGAAGGGTCTCAACCCAAAACATCAACTATTCCATTTTCTTCAGAGACCCAGTCTGATCTGCTGAGTTGCTTCAGTGTTTTGTGTCTATCTTCGGGTTCAAACTAGCATCTGCAGTTCTTTCCTACACAAAATGACTGTACTTTAACATTTTATTTACCTTAAATTCCCTGTGAAAAGAGCCACAATTCTCTTTAAAAACTATTACACTTAATTACAGAGCTACAAAATTACATTTACTTTGCACAACCTGATGTGACAGAGTATTTCTGGATCAATTCACCATTTGCAGAATATAAAATGGGTATCGCAATGGTGCAATTAACAAACTCTGTTTTAAAGCTCCAGGAAATCAGATGCATCTACTGCCTCTGTGGTAGAGATGAGCTCAAATTAAAAACCAAAATACAATTGAACCTGACCACACCCTTTATTACATAACTAATCGGAACCAGTTTTTCAAAGATACCATAGAGGTGATGTCAACTACTTGATGTCAGTGATTCACACCGCACATTTCAAGTATAGTAATTTCTCATAGACCATCACATCCAGGCACCAAACCACAATGAGACTTGACACCCATACCTGAAGACACTCCAATCCCAGGGGAAGTCCCTCATTGATCTTTTACTTCCCTACACCAGACTTATATGACCATGGCACCAAGGCAATCCCGAGGCCAATTTCCAAAGAAATACTGATTCCCCACTACAATCACGTTCCAATCAGGTGGTCAGATATCATCACCTGACTGCTGCTGTAAGGGGAACTTGAAACTGACACGTAGGAATGCAGAGGACAGGCCCACACATTCCCATGCCGAAGATGACACCACGCCACCAGCGCCCAGATAATTTAGTAACGCTGCGTACAGAATGTACAACAAAGCCCAGATGAAATCACCTGCACGATTGCTGATGGTAGATATAATTACCTGAGAGACACACCCCACGCCAAGTCAACACTTTTCATTTATTCCTGCTAATGGCATCACACCCCGACACGAAATGGCTGAGATTAAGTGCCAAATGTGGAAATATTCCCTATGTGTACATGTATTTTGGGCACATTTTAAGAACTGAACTACTCTGGGAGACCATCGACCAACCAGTTAGCCTTTTGCCTTACACATCCTTCGTTATACATTCAAGTGATTTCCAATTACCTCTTCACTTTGAAATCTCCCTGGTAGACATCATACCCATCTTGCAATTTCCACTGCTAAAGGCAAAATAAACTGTACAATATTTATGCTCTATCATTTTTGTTACTTGTAGGTTTAACTTGTGCAACTCTTAGCTATGCTCCTCTGATTTTACTATTATTTACAGTTCTGTCAAATGCTCTGAAATTTTAACTTTTGTAGCTGTACTTTGCTTTCTGGTTTCCTTCCTACCTTCTGTGTAATCCCTCTGGAACCTGTATCTATAAGCAAATTACACAGCTTAGGGGAATCAAGAACAAGAGGATATGTTTAAGGTGAAAGAGGCATGATTCAATGCAAACCCGAGAAGCAATGTTTTCATTCAGAGGGTGGTGGGTATATGGAACGAGCTGCTTGAGGTGGTAATTGAGCCAGATACTATAACATCATTTAAAAGATGCTTGGACAGGTACATTGATAGGACAGGTTTAGAGGGATATGGGACAAATACAGGCATGTGGGACTACACGCGATGGGGCATTTTGATCGGCGTGGATGAGTAGAGGTAAGAATTTCAGTATTTCAGTGAATATGACAATTTAAACACCCTTGATTTGACTCTTGACTAAATGTGAATAACCTACTTCTGCTTCTTGTAGTAATTCTTAATACCTTGAGTTAATAAAAATCTCTGATCTATCCTATCATTAATTGGAAGAATGTTCCAGCTATCAGCACATGCTGCATTTCTCAAAGATCGGAATCTAATTTTTAAACAGTTCTCTTAAGTGGTTTCCAACCACCAGAAATAATTTCTCCATTTAACCTGTCACTTGTCACCAATAACAAATCACTTGTTATTCTTTATGTATTACAGGTAATTAAACATAATACCACGTATGATCAGCAAACTTGAATATAGTGTCGTATACTCCATTGATAATGTGTCAATAGAGAGCTTAAGTTCCATCATTGAACCGTGTAAAACAATGCAAGCCACATCCAGGAAATGTGAAAAGCCACCCATTAGTTGCACTGCCAATTTCCCCTGCTCACCAATTTCCTAATAAATTGTCTCCAAATGCAAGACCTACATCTTTTAATTACAGTATATAAAGAAAGATTTTAACAAATGGTATCAAAAAGTTTGTTAATAATACCCATAAACAGTCCCTGCCATCACTTAAGTAACTTCTTCAAATAAAAAGAATCAGGTTCAAGACCAGTTCTGCACATTTTTCCAATTTACAGCATGCCCAGTCAAGAATATTTTGGAAGATTATAAATACTCGACTGTTTAGTTCATTGATACAGACCCTTCGGCCCACCAATCGGCACCGACCAGGGACAATTTTACATTTTATATCAAGCCAATTAACCTACAAACCTGTACGTCTATGGAATGTGGGATGAAACCGAAGATCTCGGAGTAGAACTCGTGCAGAGTTACATGGGGAGAACATACAAACTCCGTACATTCTGCTTCCCGTAGTCAGGATCGAACCCGGGTGCTGTTAGACAGTAGCTCTACCACTGCCGCCCTATAGCCAGAGAAATAGCAACATTTGGCAACAATTCTCACCTATATACCCATGGAATCTAGGATGTTACAGATCTGAAAACTAAAATAGTGAAATGACGTAGGTCTGTATTTGAGAAGAATGTACAGTAGCCTTGTTTATCTGACATGCTCATGCAATCAGCAAACATTTCTAAGGTCTCCTGAAAGTTCTGTTGAACCTGATGAAACACCATCAGAGTACTCAGAACAAAGTGAACCAATTGCATTGCCCTTTTGACATTTAACATTGAGTGATGTCAGTTTAAGTGATAGCCGAGAGCCCAGGCTTGGCTATTTAGAAAGTCCTTGTATTGCCAACACATTGTTTTTAACAAAATTACACAATGAAAATCAATTGTTATGCAAAAAAATATGAAAAGTCATGATGAGTTTATTTACATTGAGATATTAAAGCAGTACAGATGTAGGCTCAACAGGACACAAAGTGCTAGAGTAACTCAGCAGGTCAGGAAGCATCCCTGGAGGACATGGCTAGGTGCGTTAAGGATCGAGAACCTTCTTCCTGTTCCTGTTCAGCAGAGAGACTGCCTGACCTGCTGAGTTACTCTAGCACTTGCGGCCCTTGTGTTTTAGCCAGCATCTGCAGTTTTGGTTTCATCAGACGTAGGCTGATTAGTGCAACATCCTCTGAAGATTGGCACTTCATGCGATGATTAGCAGAGTCATTCATTTGATTTACTTTTGTTGTATTTTACTTTAATACTGTTTAGCCTCAAAATATAGAATTGCGTTAGAAAGGGCAAGAAAATGACAGTTTGGCAATGTACTTTAAAGTTTTTGCACAAAACTCCAGTGCACGACGACAATTATTTTGAGCAATAGTGGCAGTTAAGACTCTGAAATAAACGCAACTGCAGGTTGTAACTAGTCCGGCATGAGCCATCCCAATATGACACACTCAACCGCAATAAGCAGGTTTCATATATTGATAAAATGGTTCCCATTTTAGTCAAGGTCTCAGAGGCCAAATAAATGTAAAAGACAGGCCATCTGGTTGCCTTGAAATAGGCAACAGTGGGTTTATTCTAAGGGATAATTTGAGACTTGGATTAAAAACAGGGAAATGCTCAAGTGATTAAACCTAGTTATGAGACCCAGGCAGAGAATTAAGTCTTTGCATAAGTCAGGAGAGATCAATTTTGTACCCGACTGGCTCAGCACCTATAAGTTGGATGCTACACAATTTAATTAGATAAAGGAAGCAATACTACAGCAACCAAAACTCCAGCTGCAAACGGACCAAGATGGACAGAATGGATCAATGAGTTACCCTCTCATTGGAGGAGAAAAGGAATTGGACAAAGATGAGCCTTGGAAACACAATTTAAGTGCTAACCAAACCTGGAACAGGCATGGAGAATCTGGGAATGCAGAGACACAGCAAGACAAACACCCACAGATAGAAACCAGAGATGGAGACCTAGAACAGAGGAATGACAAGTCTAACTGAAACTGATGTCCTCATATCCCGGGAAGGACCTGTATGGTGGCGAGAATAATCTCAAACAATAATTAGGGATAGATTTAACTGGAAAAAATGGAAATTCAGCACAATTCAGTTAATTTCTTTGATGGAGTAATGGAAAGGTTAGATGTGAGCATCACAAATTATCATATCATGTGATAGGAGTAGTATTCGGCCCATCAAGTCTACCCCATTCTCCTGTTTTCTCCCCATAACCTCTGACACCTGCACTAATCAAGAATCTATCTATCTCTGCCACAAATATATCCACGGACTTTGCCTCCACAGCCTTCTGTGGCAAAGAATTCCAGATTCACCACCCTCTGTAAAGAAATTCCTTCTCATCTCCTTCCTAAAAGAACCGGTCCTTTAATTCTGAGGCTATGACCTCTAGTCCTAGACTCTCCCACAAGTAGAAACATCCTCTCCACGTCCACTCTATCCAAGCCTGTCATTCTGTCAATTATGTCATTCTCATGCACTCCCAAAATCAGATTGACAAAATTATTAATTGGATAGGTATATGGACGGGAAAGGAATGGAGGGTTATGGTCTGAGTGCAGGTCGATGGGACTAAGTGAGAGTAAGTGTTTGGCACGGACTAGAAGGGCCGAGATGGCCATATGGTTAATATATATTGCAAGTAAAACTAAAGACTATAGGATTAAAATGACAGCAACAATATGGAATTGGTTACGCTACATGGTAGACAGAAAAGAATTGTGCTGAACAAATGTTTTCCAGGCAAATGTGATGTTTACAATCGTGTCCAACAGGTTCATATGCAGACAACTGATTGTTTTGCTATAATATTAAGGACCTAGATATGGGTACACTGCCCACAATTTCAACACTGCTCAAATATAACAAATTTAGGAACACAAAAATTGTGAAAATGTTCCCTTCAGTGACAAGAATGACGTAGCAATAAAAACTAGGCAACCTAATCTTAGAGTTGGTCCTGAAACAGATGGATCCAGATGCTATGTAACCAGAAAATAGATGGTTATTAAATGCATATTTGGAACTCCAGTCTTTATTTGTAGTAAAATACATTACAGCATTATGGCCCCTCTCACAGTAACATCAAGCCGAAAAAATTGCGCAGACACAAAAACTACAAACTCTTCTCCAAGTTGCACATCACCTATTTTGGAAGTACAAAGTCATTCTTTCATCACTGTTGCGGCAAAATCCTGAAAACACCTTACATAATAGTAACATGAGATAATCTTCAATAAGAGCTCACTACTGCCTTCTCAATGACAATTAGAGATGCACATTAAACTAGGACTGTTTGTTCTGAAACATAGAAACATAGAAAATAGGTGCAGGAGTAGGCCATTCGGCCCTTCGAGCCTGCACCGCCATTCAATATGATCATGGCTGATCATCCAACTCAGTATCCCGTACCTGCCTTCTCTCCATACCCCCTGATCCCTTTAGCCACAAGGGCCACATCTAACTCCCTCTTAAATATAGCCAATGAACTGGCCTCAACTACCTTCTGTGGCAGAGAATTCCAGAGATTCACCACTCTCTGTGTGAAGCATCAGAGGCTGAGGGGAGACCCGACAGAAGAGCATTAAATTATGAGAGGAATATATAGGTGGACTGAATCTTTTCCTGCAGGGAAAATGTCCAATACTAGAGGGCATAGGTTTAAGGCGAGAGGGATGGTGGTGGGGAAAGCAGATCTGATAGTGGCATTTGAGGGGCTTTTAGATAGACACATGAATATGCCGGGGTTAACCGGATATCTCATCCGCTGACACCATAAAGGGGGGGGGGGGGGGGGGGGGGGGGGGGGGGGGAAAGCACAGGAGCCTGAGAACTGTGACTACCACATTCAAGAACAACTCCTTCCCATCAATCAACAGGCTTTCGAACAAAAACACACAATCCTCACCAAAAACCAACCTCAGCGATGATCTACTATGGACTTTGTTTAGGTTGCATTACCTAATAGTTTGCAGTATTACAGTCTGGTTACTCAGTACTACAGACAAATTATTGTACATTTATTTGTGTGGTTGTGTAAATGTGACTAAAGCTGCAGCAAGAAAGAATGTTGTTGTTCCATTCCTGGTGTGTATGATAAGTAAACACTTAAAACGCTCACGATTCCCAGAATTTCCTCCCTTGAATTTCCCCAATTCTGTTTTTTCAAATAAAAGTCAAAATGTCAAAGTGTTTTGGCGCAGAGATCATTTCTCAACAATGCAACACATATTAAACTTTAAAAAGGCATGTAGCATTCCATAAATATATTCTTGACTGAAATTGTGTTTTTTTCCCCCCAATATCTTCACATCCTGTACAAAGGTTAGTTCTGCTATTAGGGACAAAGAGCACACACAAATATCACACATCATTCTGAACACATGTTCATGTATCCAGTCAAGATTACATAGTTGCAAATGATTCCACTTCTGTGACGTCGCTCTATTGTTTGCCCCAAAATATAATAATAACATTTAAGTGGGAGATCGTCATAATCAATTCTCAAATACTATCAAAGAACTAGGGCTAACTTTTGAAATTGTTACTAATAACCAGAGGGACAACAGTGTTACGAACATAACAGTGGAAGTACTGAAAATAGAATCTGCCGGTAAAACTCAACAGGTCAGGCATCATTTATAGAGACCTATGTCTTTGGTCATCTGAATTAGAACATTTTACAGACGGGGAGAGGAAGAACAAAGTAAAAACAGGTGGAAGATACGAAAAATTAAATGATGTTTAATGACATGAGTCAAAGCAAACTGGGGCAATGAGAGAACGGGCTAAGAGGTGGTACACTTGGGAATAGCAAAATTGTCGTTGCTTCATCTGGATGCCTTGATCAACAGACAAGGTGGCTAAAAATTAGTATGGCATGAGAATTAAAAAGAGGGGACTAGCCCTTCCATGCACACTTGCAGACCAGAATGGTCACCCATTTATTTGCACTTGGTCTTCTCTCCAATTACAATATGTGGATAGACTGGGAAAATCAAGTAGGTACTGGATCCCCAGAGCAAGAATTTGTGGAGTGCCTACAAGGTGGCTTCTTAGAGCAATTGAGCATACCAGGGAAAAGGCAATTCTGGATTTGTTGTTGTGTAATGAATTGATTAGGGAGCTTAAGGTGAAGGAACCCCAAGGAGGTAGTGACCACAATATGATAGCATTTGACCTGCCATTTGAGAGGGAAAAGATGAAATCAGATGCATTGGTATTACTGTTGAGTAAAGCTAACTGCATGGGGGATGGGGGGAGGACGCAGCTAAATTTGATTGCAAAGGGATCCCAGCAGGAATGACGGTGGAGCAGCAATGGCAGGAGTTTTGGGGATTAATTCGGAAGACGAGGATTTTTCATCTCAAGAGGAAGAAAGATTCTAAGGAGAGAATGAGGCAACCATGGATGACAAAGACTGCATAAAAGAGAAGGTATATAATATTGCTAAGAATAGGAAGATTTTAAAAACCAACAGAAAACTAAAAAAGCAATTAGGGGAGATGATTAAAGATGACATATGAAGGTTTGCTAGCCAATAATATAAAAGAGGATACCAAAAGTTGCTTCAGATATAGAGTAAAAGAGAAACAAGTGTGGACATTGGACTGCTGGAAAATGATGCGGAAGTAGTAATGGGGAATAAAGAATGGGTGGACGAATTGACTGCGGTTTTTTTTTGCAGCCTTTACAGTGGAAGGCACCAACAACATGCCAGAAATTTGAGAGTCAGGGCGCAGAAGTTAGTGCAGTTGCTATTACCAAGCCGGTGGTGCTTGGGAAGCTGAAAGGTCAGATGTCAATTGGACCAGATGGACTAAACCTCAGGGTTCTGAAAGAGGTTGTTTTAGAGATTGTGGAGGCATTAGTGATTTTTCAAGAATCATTAGAGTCAGGAGTGGTCCCAGAAGATTGGAAAATTGCAAATGTTACTCTACTGTTCAAGAAGGGAAGGAGGAAAATGAGGAGAACTATTGGCCAGTTAGCCTGACTTCAGTGGTTGGTAAGATTTTAGCATCAATTATAATGGATGAGGCTTCCATTTACTTAGAAGCACGATAAAATAGGACGAAGTTAGCAAGGTTTTGTGAAGGGGAGATGTTGCCCGACAAATCTGTTGCAATTCGTTGAGGAAGTAAAAGCAGGATAGAGAAAGGAGTCAGTGGAGGTTGTTTACTTGGATTTTCAGATGGCCACAAGATATCGCACATGATACTGCTAAACAAAGGTAGACAAAAATGCTGGAGAAACTCAGCGGGTGCAGCAGCATCTATGGAGTGAAGGAAATAGGCAACGTTTGGGGCCAAAACCCTTCTTCAGACTGATGGGGGGTGGGGGGAGGCGGGGAGAAGAAAGGAAAAAGGAGGAGGAGGAGCCCGAGGGCTGAGGGAGAGGCAGGAAGGGGAGGAGACAGCAAGGGCTGCTAAACAAGATGAGAGCCCATGGTATTAGAGGGACGATACGAGCATGGATAGAAAATTGGCTGAATGCCGGAAGGCAAAGAGTCGGAATAATGGGGGATTTCTCTGGTTGGCTGCCGGTGACCAGTGATGCTCCATAGGGGTCGGTGTTGGGTCCGCAACTTTTCACATTGTATATTCATGATTTGGATGATGGAATTAATGACTTTGTAGCCAAGTTTGTGGATGAGGCAGCCACCACAGAGGGGGAATTATTTAACAGGGGTGATCAGGGTATTTGTCAGGGAATAATACTTTCCGAATGCCGAAAGGGAATATTGCATTTTGGCCGAGTAGTGTTGAATGAACTGGAAATGTTAAAGGGTGACATATCAATTAGTGGACAGAAAAGAAAAGACAAGGAAAACTATTGTGGAATAGAGGGGAAAAGAAAGAGTAGAACAGGAAATGGAATGATCAAGGACAGATGTATTCAATGCAAGGTAATTATCAGAAAAGATAAGATGAGAAAATGCTCAAGAAGGAACTGCAGATGCTGGAAAATCGAAGGTAGACAAAAATGCTGGAGAAACTCAGCAGGAGAGGCAGCATCTATGGAGCAAAAGTAATAGGCAACGTTTCAGGTCGAGACCCTTCTTCAGAAAATGCCATCATCGGAACAGATGCAATGGAAGAACAGTCTTAAAAGAACAGTGTTGAAGAAAATGTCATTTTTTTAAACGTAGATATCATTCAAAAGTTGTGGAAGAGAGTTAATTAAAAACCGAAAGGCCAGAGACTCTCACGAAGACAATAGATGGAAAATAAAGCAAAAGTTGAAGGGCCAGAACAGAATTAGATAAATAGGTCCATGATGGGTAAGGGCCCTGAGGCATGGTGTGATCAGCATTCAGGGGAAGAATGAATTTAGTCAGTGTGAACAAGAAAAGATATGTTAACTGTGGTTTATGAGGGCAGGGACATGGTAATATTTTTACACTGAAGGACTTTGGGAAGCACAATTGGTAAAATAATTGGCAGTTTATCTGATAAATCAGCACCGAGGACATTTCCCCATATTTAGTGGCCATTTTTAACCCAACTGCAGAATTCACTACCATGTAAATGTCATATTTAAATCTTGGCTTGTCTATAACTATATAACTTCTCAAGCTAAGATAAAAGCAATATTGCTCCTTGAATGAATAGATTTTTTGAATTTTTTAATTGGAATCCATAAAATTTGTTCCATCTTACTTTTCCAATATCTGGCAAAAACAATACTTACATTTTCTGTTGATATGAACTGAGACCCAAGTCAGACTCCGTCTGTAAATACATAAAACACACTCAATATATTGAATAGTTAAAAGCATAAATATAGAATATATACTGAACAGGTCTGCAACAAATGTCTACAAAAATGAAATATGCTGAAAAAAGAATTAATTCAATGACTTGGTTAGGTATCAGAGTCATCCTTCCTGACTAGCAATTTCCTCAGTCAGGTTGCCGAGAGAAATGCTGAAAGTGCATTTCGCCCGGTCGGAAAGGTGTTTCTAATATTTAGCTATTGATTCCTTCTTGAAACTGTACCTTGGCAAATGGTAGCAATTAGAAACATTATCTGCATCACACAATCATACACAAGGTTTTTACTATTTATTGCACCATTTAACCTCTTTAGCAAGGATCGGTGGGCGGCGCGACTCTCGTCAGCAGCGGCCTCTGCAGTCCGTCTGTGTTTTATTATTTTTTGTCTCGTTTTTATGTAGTTTTTGTTATTTATTTTGTTGGGGTATGTGTGTGGGGGGGTGGGGAGGGAGGGGGTAACTTTAAAATATTTCCCCTGCACGGGAGACCCGACCTTTTCTTTGTCGGGTCTCCGTTGTCGTTGGGGCTGCAACGTGGAGCGGCCTCCAACAGGAACGACCTGGGGTTCCAGCTGCGGAGCTGCCGACTACTCACCATCACGGGGCTGGCCGAGTCCGGAGCGGGTGGAGCTGTGGTGGAGCGCTGCTGCCACCCGACCTCCGGAGTTTCGGAGGCTGCAACTGCGGGTTTGGCGGACAGCGGCACCGGGAGCCCGCGGGTCCCTGCTGGGTGACCGTTTTTCGGGGCTTCTGCAACAGCGACTTCTCCCGCCCGAGTTGCGGGGTTGAAGAGCACCTGGAGCGGGGCCTTACACCATCGCCCCGCGCGGCTTGGAATGGCCGCGGGACTTTGCGAGCGCATGCCGGGTGCTCTAACACCAAGACCCGGTGCGCGACCTTGCATCACCCGGCGTGGCTTTAATGGCCGCGGGACAATCACCATCGCCAGCCGGGGGCTTTGACTTTGACTGACTGACTGACATCGGGGGGGAGAGTGCAGTGGAGAGATAAGTTTTTTTTTGCCTTCCATCACAACGATGTGATGGATGTTTGTGTAAAGTGTGTTGTGTCCCGGGTCTTTTTGTTTTGTAATGTATGGCTGCAGAAACGACATTTCGTTTGGACCTCGGGGTCCAAATGACAATAAATTGATTTGTATTGTATTGTATACCAATGTTTTGAAATCGCACACAAATACAACTTGGATATTTATTACTTCGGGGTCTTGCCTGCTGGGAATCCTTTATTTCAATGCTAACATTTCAACATAAATTTTTTAACAATAAATATGCACTATATTTTTATTAAAATTAGTTTAGGAAATATACATTTTCATGGCTTACAAAGTGCCAAAGAAAGCCTAAGATTTTGTACGATTTTAGAATCCAAAGAAAATGGTAGCCAGAACACAAAGTTTTGGTTAGATCTATATATATCAAGTGTACAAATTTAAATTTCATAATATTACTCTTACCAAAATGAAAGTAGCCAAAGCAAAACCCACAACCCTCAGAGGCAAAGACAGCCAAAATCAAATCAAAAATAAGTGTAGATACATTAAATATTTTGTACATCTTCAGTGTGGGAAAAAAATCCCAGAAATAAATGGAGAATCAAGGGGCTATGAGATTATTGAACTAAAAAAGAGAAAAAATAGCACTGGAGAAATTAATGAGACAAGCCTCCAGTAAATAGCAGATCAGGCGAGATGAGATGTTTGGTCGTAAAGAAGTCCAACATTTTAAACGTATCCTTGCTGATTGAAAGTTAGCAAACCTAAGTTCACATTAAAGAGAGTAAACTAAATTAGTTGACTTGATGCAAAGCAATTGGGAAAATAATAAACTGTTGTAGCAGTGCATAGAGAAACACAATGTTGATTGGGGGAAAAAAAGACAATGAAAGGAACTCATCTTCAAAAGGTCAGCTGAATTTGAGTGTAACCTGCAAATTGATATAGGCAAAACAAAAACTCGGGCACTGTTTTCAATTTTCTGAAGCATTTGATGATGATTCCATTCGAGATGTTAATGTACAAAATTAGGGTCATGGAATAAGGGAAATGAATTTGTCTGGATTAATGAATGGTAAAAAAACTGGCAGAAATGACAGTACAGCAACAATCATTACAAGGACCAGTTTATACAACTGTCACTTGTATGCTTCAAGTACAATATATTAAAAAATGTTGGCTGTACAAAACTAGATGGGAAAGCATGACGTCAGAAGCAGAGGAATATAGAAAGAGCAGAACAAAATGGCTAACAGTATATAATTTGGTAAAATGTAAAGTCTTCTCACTTTGAAAAGTCAAATTAACAACCAAATCATACTTTGATAGGTGAGAGACTGGGGAAAAACTGATAGTCAGAGGGACATGGACGTCCTTGAACTGGATAATCCACACCAGTTAATGAGAAGATTTATAAATTAGGAAAGCAAATAATACTTTATCTGTTATATTCAAACAAGTTTGTTGAAGTTGCCTTGCTGCAATGATAGGAGTCTTAGTATAAACCACACCTAAAGCACTTCAGTTTCTTGAGAGAATACGTGTTTGCCCAGTAAAGGAAGTTGAGGAAAATTAAACTTGAGAATTAAAGTGTATAAGAATGTTTATAATAATTCTCAACCTTCAAACCCATTGAAACAAAATACAGTTTTGAGAATTGACGGTGTATATTCTTAGGCATTACAGCTGGTAGTGGAAAGGTGGGGTGGAGGAGGAATGGTGGTGATGTTTCCCCAGATAGGAGTCTAAACAGGTCAGTCTCAGCCTAAGGACTCATCCTTTTAGGAGCAAAATAAGAAGCTTCTTGACTCAACCCATTGCAAATTCAAAGTCCCAATGGTCCCCTGGCTCTCAGTCTGAAGAAGGGTCTCGACCAGAAACGTCACCTTTCCTTTTCTCCAGAGATGCTGCCAGACCCACTGAGTTACTCCAGCTTTTTGTGTCTATCATTGGTGAATTTTCAAAACAACCAAGTGTTCAGATAATATTAATAATCCAGATATCGAGAGATAAGGCAGTTAGTCAGGATAATGGAGTTTGGGGGAGAATAGTCAAGACCTTGCTGAGTATACTTAGAGGATTGTGTATCCCTTTCCTATTTTTTTTATTTCTGAACAGATATTTGCATGAGGTAATCAAAGGGCATGAGATGGTGAGGAAAAGCAAAACTGAAAACTTTGGATGTTAATAATTATGAAGTTCATCGCCCATTCTTTTTGCCTGCTCCTATTTCCTACTATTTTTGAAGAAAGCTTCCAATTATCTAAAGGCCCTGTCCCACGATGCGAGTGTACCCAAGAGCTCTCCCGAGTTTAAAAAAAAATCAAACTTGTGGTAAGTACGTAGCGGGTACGTTGGAGCTCGTGGATGTCTCATAGCGGCTCGTATTGCTAATGGCAGGTACTCGGGAAACGCGGAAACTCGTGAAGTTTTTTCAACAGTGTGAAAAATTTCCAAGACTAAAAAAATACTCGTGATGAAGTACCACGAGTTTGATTTACTCGGGAGAGCTCTTGGGTAAACTTGCATCGTGGGACAGGGGCTTAAGTCATGACTACTTAAGGGCACTCGACTGAGAATTTTGATATTATTTCAATGTAAAATGTTGGACAAGTTAAACTAAATTCTTCCTGATACACACATAAAGAAGCACATGGTTCCAGCATGTACCAAGCCAAATCGCCAAAAGCTATTCAACTCATGACTTATTCCATAAATTGAACTTGAAACTCACTTCAAACTCTTTGAATTATTTTTCTTTTCCTATTTTAACCATCAAAAATCATCAGCATATTCTCATCCACGTTTAAATCACAGAAATAGAAACAAAGGAAAATAGGTGCAGGAGTAGGCCATTCGACCGTTCAAGCCAGCACCGTCATTCAATATAATCATGGCTGATCATCAAAAATCAGTACCCTGTTCCTGCTTCCCCCCCCCCCCCCCCCCCCATATACCTTGATTCCTTTAGCCCCAAAAGCTAAAGCTTACACTCTCTTGAAAACATCCAGTGAATTGGCCTCCACTACCTTCTGTGGCAAAGAATTCCACAGATTCACAACTCTCTTGGTGAAGAGGTTTTTCCTCATCTCAGTCATGGTGGCGCAGAGGTAGAGTTGCTGCCTTACAGCGAATGCAGCGCCGGAGACCCAGGTTCAATCACGATTACGGGTGCTATCTGTACGGAGTTTGTACGTTCTCCGTGACCTGCGTGGGTTTGCTCCAAGATCATTAGTTTTCTTCCACATTCCAAAGACGTACAGGTTTAGACAATAGACAATAGGTGCAGGGGTAGGCCATTCGGCCCTTCGAGCCAGCACCGCCATTCAACCCCAATAAGTACCCCGTTCCTGCCTTTTCCCCATATCCCCTGACTCAGTTATTTTTAAGAGCCCTATCTAGCTCTCTTGAAAGCATCCAGAGAACCTGCCTCCAACGCCATCTGGCAGAGAATTCCACAGACTCACCACTCTCTGTGAGAAAAAGTTTTTCCTCGTCTCCGTTCTAAATGGCTTACTCCTTATTCTTAAACTATGGCCCCTGGTTCTGGACTCCCCCAACATCGGGAACATGTTTCCTGCCTCTACCTTAACAATCTTATGTTTCAATGAGATCCCCTCATCCTTCTAAACTCCAGAGTGTACAAGCCCAGCTGCTCCATTCTCTCAGCATATGACAGTCCCGGAGTTAGGGATTATGGCGAGAAGGCAGGAACGGGGTACCAATTGTGGATAATCAGCCATGATCATATTGAATGGCGTTGCTGGCTCGAAGGGCCAAATGGCCTACTCCTGCACCTATTTTGGCCTACCCCTTATTCTTAAACTGTGACCCCTGGTTCTGGATATCCCCAACATCGAAAAGATTTTTCCTGCATCTAGCCTGTTCAATCCTTTAAAGAATTTTATATGTTTCTATGAGATATCCTCTCATCCTTCTAAATTCCAGTGAATACAAGCCCAGTCGACCCTTTCTTTCATCACATGTCAGTCCCACCATCCCGGGAATTAACCTGGTGAACCTACACTACACTACCCCAATAGCAATAACTTCCTTCCTCAAATTAGGAGACTAAAATTGCACACAATACTCCAGGTGCGGTCTCCCCAGGGCCCTGTACAACTGCAGCAGGACCTCCTTGCTCCTAAACTCAAATCCTTTCACAATGAAGGCCAACAAGCCATTAGCTTTCTTCACTGCCTGCTGCTATCTGCATGCTTACTTTCAGTGACTGGTGTAGAAGCACGCCCAGGTCTTGTTGCACCTCCCCTTTTCCTAATCTGACACCATTCTGAAGAAGGGTCTCGGCCCGAAATATCACCCATGCAATCTCTCCAGAGATGCTGCCTGTCCCGCTGAGTAACTCCAGCATTTTGTGACTACCATTCAGATAATAATCTGCCTTTCTATTCTTGCCACCTCACATTTATCCACATCTGCCATGCATCTGCCCACTCACCCAACCTATCCAAATCCTGCTTCCTCTTGGCATCCTCAAAGCAGCTCACACTGTCACCCAGCTTTGTGTCATCCACAAACTTGGAGATGTCACATTTAATTCCCTTGTCTAAATCGTTAATATATTGCAAAAATAACTGAGGTCCCAGCATCGAGCCTTGCAGCACCCCACTAGTCACTGCCTGCCATTCTGAAAAGGACCAGTTAATTCCTACTCTTCGCTTCCTCTCTGCCAACTAGTTCTCTATCCAAGGTACACAAAATTGCTGGGGAAACTCAGCGGGTGCAGCAGCATCTATGGAGCGAAGGAAATAGGCGACGTTTCGGCCCGAAACGTCGCCTATTTCCTTCGCTCCATAGATGCTGCTGCACCCGCTGAGTTTCCCCAGCAATTTTGTGTTCCTTCGATATTCTAGCATCTGCAGTTCCCTTTTGAACACTAGTTCTCTATCCACATCAATGCCCTACCCCCAATACCATGTGCACTCATTTTGCACACTAATCTCTTGTGCGGGACCTTGTCAAAGATTTTTTGAAAGTCTAGATACACCACATCAACGAGCGCTCCATTATCTATTCTACTTGTTCCATCCTCAAAAAATTCCAAAAGATTAGTCAAGCATGATTTCCCCTTCATAAATTCATACCGGCTTTGACTGATCCCATCACTGCTCTCCAAGTGTGCTGCTATTACATCTTTAACAATTGACTCAAGCACCTTCCCCACTACCAATGTAATACTCTTGTCAGATAACACCACTTTGAATGTACACTTGCCAACCACCAAGTAAAAGCAAAATTTGCTAGTTGCTAAATTTGTGGATTGGCATCCAAAAATTAAATGACCAGAACTGCAGATTAGACAAAATAACAAATTAGTTCAGTACCATTGAGGAATAGCAATTCACTGCTTCTATGTGATAAACCTGCATTAAAACGTTAGTTTCAATACTACATGGACATGCTAGTGCCTCCAAAATGTCCTAGCATATCATTGTGCTAATAGATTGCTAAGTCACGAGCCTCTCAGCCAACCAGGAATAGAGAATTATTGCAGAGTTGTAAGAAAGCATGGATATGGAAACAGTGCAAAAGGAAAATACTGTGGACTCTGGAACAGAATATAGAATTACTCTACAGGTGAAAAAGCTTCTAGATAAAGAACAAGAAAGTACTTGAGATAGACTGAACATCAAAGCTATTAACCCAACGTTAATTAACAAACGTTAACTCTGCTTCTCCTTCGACAAGTTTATTTTTATTTCAATTACATATAATTTTATTGCACCATTCTTTTTTTTTTTTTTTTAAATGCCAAACTTCCAGAATCCATAATATTGTGTTTTATCTGGCAAAAACTTCCCTCCATGGTACTGACCAGTTTGATTTTCTGATTATTCACCATGTTCTCACTATGACCAGGTTCATGCATTAGATGATCAACTTTCTCACATCAGTATAGCAACTAAAGTGATATAAATGTTTATTGCAGGTCCTGTCGAATATTGAAAATGTGCAGTATAATTATGGCTTGTGCTATTGCTGCACCAGCTGTATATGGGGGGGGGGGCATCTGGGGCATGGAGAGATAAATTTATCTTATTGGCGCGGAGAACAATTGTATACAAATGCCTTCAATACTGAAGAACACTGTTTATCTTAATTCAGTTCACATATTAAATACCTAAAAGTACTATTCTGTCTATGTCTGCTCCTGTGTACTGCTATAAACGTCGAAAATATAGCATTGTGCAATTTCCTTTTTACAAAATTGTCTTCACTAGCAAGTTCTTTTTTTGAAAGAGGAAATGGCCAATAACACAGAGATCTGTCTCCATACACATTTCCTGGATATTAGAACTTCCTCTAATTGAAAATGTTGTCAGGAGTGATATATACACATACATACACACACACATACTCACAAGTACACAAATTGGTCTGAGGGGACTGTTCCCTTGCAGTATGGGTCTATTACAAAAAACATACTGGTAAGTTAATTGCCCCATTTGTGTGGGTTAGCGTCATATACATATACAAAAAGAATCAAATGGAAACTGCTGGTCATTTCAGGGAGGATAACTTTATGGGCTGCAGGGAAATAAGAACCAATGGGATTGCTATGCTGGGAACCATCTTGAATCCAATGGCTGCCCTCTGTGGAGAATGAAAATTACTCAAATGCTTGCGCACAGAACCTTTCGGATCTCGAGACTTTACCAAACAACATCACACAACTTTTTAATATATTTTAAATAATTAATTAGGTCATTCTCTCTCATTTTACTCCAGAATCCAATGCTCTGGACTGATTGGTGAGGAAAAGCTCTGTTCTCAAATGTTAGTGGTTTCAAAAGTGCGAAAGCATTACAGTCATGAAAAGCCAGAAAGAAAAATCACTTTCCTACTTTCAGCATTTGCAAACTTCAAGCGAAGTTTTGGCTTACTGAATGCAATCCCCAATGGCCATGGAAAACTATATTCCCACCCAGCCTGGAGCTAAGGGTGAGCTGTTCTAAAATTTCAGTAACTCAATCCCATGAGGCCTGATAAGTTAGAATTCTAAATATGTTAAGTTTCATCAGGGTTATTTTCTGAATATTAAAAACAATACCAAAACATCATTTCTCTTATTAGAGCTTTTGTTAACACTTCAATTCAAGATGGACACAAAAAGCTGGAGTAACTCAGCGGGAAAGGCAGCATCTCTGGAGAGAAGGAATGGGTGACGTTTTGGGTCGAGACCCTTCTTCAGACTAGTGCTCTCAAGGAGTATATAGTAAAAATCAATCAGGCATGGCTGGAAAGCTATGTGAAATTTTCCAGAATATTAGCTGTTATTCCTATTAATACAACAGATGTTACACAGTATTACATTTTTTTTTTCAGGAGTCCCAGTGACATTAAAAGGGAGCATAGGGTACAGGACTCCAGCGGGTTAAAGGGACCACCAGAGACCGTCTTTAAAATCTTCCAATAGTCCGGCAGCAGATGTAAGTGTTGCTCTAGTTTCTAGTTTAGTTTGATCAACTACGATATTACAATGTTAAATTTATTGAAAAACGTAAGCGAATATTTGAAGGTATCAAGTAGTTCTAGAAGTGGCTTTTACTACATTTTTCAGAGAAAACCCTATTTTAAAAATATCATCACAGATTTACCCAAATTATTTTATTAGCATAATTATTGACCCCCCCCCCCCAAAAGAAAACTGCAAAATAACAAAATCTAATTATCAAATCCCAGCTTTAGAACTCCACCCAGTTGCTGACTTTCAGAACAGGCATTTGCACTTGAATGAAAAATCGATAGAACAGTGATAATGTGGCATTTTATTAAAAATAAAACTGGGCAACACAACAAAAGGTTAGGAGGTTAGTAGGCTACTTTAACATATAGACAGACATTTGGTGGGAGAATCAAGGAATGATCATGCATGTATAAAATAAGTTTACAGGGAAATAAGTGGGAGAATGGGATTGACGGAATTGGTCTGGCATGCACTCCATGACTGAATGTCGTGAGAAAATACAAAAGCTATTTTAAAACTACTTAAATTTGGGCTCAATATCCAATAATGGTACTTCCAAAATGATACATCCATTACAAATAGAGAAATAAGACGTCGGCCAAAGTGTTACATCAATGACAATAAATTAAATACATTGCCATCTCAACATAATTATGAGTGTTGGGGACAACGTTAACACCAGTGTTAAAGCTACTTACATTGTAAGTAAAACTATCAATCTCTAACTTCCCTCTTGGGGCTCATGATTATACCCGTAGTATATAGAAAATAGCGATGTAATAAGGATCAAATTAAGACTTCACTTTACTTATATTTTCATTCATTACTGGAAACCAAGGCTACTGAAACAAAGACAACTGTTTATAATAATTCTTGTACAACGATATACAAGTAATGGTGACCATTAATAAAAACATTTTGAAGGCCTATCGAAGTGCATTTTAAATAAAATCCCCAGGCATCATGGACACACAAGAAAATAACCATAATTGCAAGAGAGACAGCTCTGGAGTACTGACCCCAGCTGAGTTACTCCAGCACTGTCTTTTTTTGTAAACCAGCATTTGCAGTTCCTTAGTTCTACCAATACTAACTGCAAGTTCCCACCATTCCACACTATTGACTTAAAAATATCAGAGTCTGAATTAAACAGCATGGAAACAAGCCCTTTCACCCAACTTGGCCATACCAACCACATTGTCTTCCTGACATAGTCCTATATTTATGCATTTGGCCAAATATGCTTCATTTACCACATCCTATGACAGCTCGTTCCATATACCAGCAGTGAGAAAAACGTGCCTCTCAAGTCCCCTTTACATCTTGCCTCCCTCGTCTTAATCCTTTACCGTGTACTTTTAGGCATTTCTACACTAGGAAAATGATAGATACATAGATACATAGAAAATAGGTGCAGGAGTAGGCCATTCGGCCCTTCGAGCCTGCACCGCAATTCAATATGATCATGGCTGATCATCCAACTCAGTATCCCGTACATCCCTTCTCTCCATACCTCCTGATCCCTTTAGCCACAAGGGCCACATCTAACTCCCTCTTAAATATAGCCAATGAACTGGCCTCAACTACCTTCTGTGGCAGAGAGTTCCAGAGATTCACCACTCTCTGTGTGAAAAATGTTTTTCTCATCTCGGTCTCAAAGGATTTCCCCTCTATCCTTAAGCTGTGACCCCTTGTCCTGGACTTCCCCAACATCGGGAACAATCTTCCTGCATCTAGCCGGTCCAACCCCTTAAGAATTTTGTAAGTTTCTATAAGATCCCCCCTCAATCTCCTAAATTCTAGCGAGTTATTTGCATTCCTCAGGGTTTTATAAACCTCCAAGGTCACATCTCAGCCTCCTTCGCTCCAGGAAAACACTCCCAGTCTACACTGACTCTCTTTACAACTCGAGTACTCATGCCCTGGCAACATTCTTCTGAACCTTTTCTGTAACATCTCTTGCCAAGAGTAGGGGAATCAAGGACCTGAGGACAAAGGTTCAAGGTGAAGGGGTAAAGATTTAATAGGAATCTGAGGGGCAACTTTTTCCACACAAAGGGTGGTGGGTGTATGGAACAAGCTGCCAGAGGAGGTTATTGAGGCTGGGACTAGCCCAATGTTTAAGAAACAGTTAGACAAGTATATGGATAGGATAGGTTTGGAGGGATATCCTATCTGCCAAGCACAGGCAGGTGGGATTAGTGTAGCTGGGACATGTTGGGCCGAAAGGCCTGTTTCCACATTGTATGACCCTATTTCTAGCTTAAACATATCCTTAGGAGAGTATGGAGGCCAAACCTCTCACAATATTCCAGCTAGGCACTCACCAATGTCCTGCACAGCTATAACATTACTTATACAATACAATACAATTTATTGTCATTTGAGCCTCAGTGAGGCTCAAACGAAATTCTGTTTCCACAGCCATACAAACAAAGACAATTCCTAGACATACACACAATTTAGTTCACACAAACATCCATCACAGTGGACCCACTGTGATGGAAGGCAAAGTCTTTTCTCTCCCCTGTTCTCCATGTCTCTCCCGATATCCAAGCCCCAGGCGGGCGATGACAAGTCCCACGGCCATTTTAGGCCGCGCCGGGCGATTTACGGCCCCGCTGCCGGTCTAAAAGTCACAAAGTTGGAGCCCCCGGCGGGCGCTGGAATGTCCCACGGCAATGAAGCCGCGCTGGGCGATGTACGTCCCCGCTCCGGGTCGTTCCAACCCCGCGACACGGGCTGGAGAAGTCGCGTTGCGGGAGCTCCGGGAAGCGGTCTCTCTCTCCCCCCGGACCCGCGAGCTCCCGATGTCCCAGTCCACCAGACCTGCGGCTGCGTTGCTGGAGCCTCCGAGCCCCAGGAGTCGAGTCGCAGCAGCAAGTCACCACCGCTCCCCACGCTCCGAGGCCGGCCAGCCCCTCGATGGTGAGTAGTCCGCAGCTCTGCAGTCTCCCGAGCCCCCGGGTCGTTCAGGCTGGAGGCCGCTCCACGTTGCTAGGCCCCAACGACAACGGAGACCCGACAGGGAAAAGGTCGGGTCTCCCGTACAGGGAAGAGATTTAAACGGTTTCCCCCTCCCCCCACATATACACATTTAAAACCAGTATTAAAAAACACCAAACACTACATTTAACTAGACAAAAAAAAAAAGACAGATAGGGGCCGCTGCAACGGTTGAGTCGCGCCCAATGCATGTACTCAATGCTCCAAGATGAGGGCAGTGTGCCATATTGCTTCTTCACCACCTCGTCTGCCTGTGGTTCCACTTTCAGGGAATTACATTTTTGTACCTGGAGGTCTCTCTGTTCTACATTCCGGGTGCCCTGCAATTCACGGAATGTCCTTCCCTTGATCCAGAAAATACATCACCTCACACAGGTCCAAGTTAAATTTGACCAGGAACAGAGAACAGTACAGCACAGAAACATGCCCTTAGGACCACAATGCTTGTGCTGAACATAATGTCAAGCACCTGATCCACTACCAAGTCCCCATCCATTGAAAAAGCTACTTTTCTTAACAACTAAACCAGGTTCGCTTCTTAATAAACAGACACCATACAAACTGTTTGGTAGACCAGTTCACAACTTTACTTATTATCGGCCGATGGAAGGGAGGGAGAACTCCAGTCAAGTGACCAATACAGACACATGACCGTCCTCCGTCCACTTCTCTGAACAACAGAATTACATTGCCTTAAATAGGGTTTTTTTGTCCCCTTAGCACATTTCACAGACATTAGTCATGGTCAGAGGTACAGGAAAAGGTTTCCACAGAATGCATCACATCAAAGGCCTTTTGTTTACATGTTACAAGATAACATTGGCCATTTGGTTTACGACATTTTATCTTTCTACTTCCCTGGTTCCTCTCTCGTCCTTCATAAACATTGGCCATTTGGATTACGGCATCTTACTTCAAAGATGTGACTAGCTGTTTCTTTCTCTGTCACTTCCTCACTTGGGAGACAATGTTATAGGATTTATTATCTCACACACCCGCAACCTGAGGCAAGCCTAATTTGAGACTAAATATAAGCTGTAAGCTAGCCCAGAAGCCAATTTAATATCTTCTTATATTTTAACTAAAATCCGGCTTCATCACCATAAGACACTTAAATTTCATTATCGTGTCCGCCTCCACCATCATCACCCCCGGCAGAACATTCCAAACACACATTACTGTGTAAAATAAAATTGTCCCACACATTGCCCTCTAGTTTTAGACATTTCCTCCCTGGGGAAAAAAGAGTTTGAACTGTCTATCCTATCGATCTTCATAATATTATACACTTCTATCAGGTCTCCCCTCAGCCTCCGATGCTCCACACAATCCAAGTTTGTTCAACATCCAGATTCTGGTGCAACCTTAGGCAATATCTCCACTGATTTGAGGCATCTGGAAACTTAATCATGCCACCTATATTCACACCCAAATCACTTATACATGTCAAACAACAGGGGACCCAGCACTCATCTCTGCACGAACCACTGGTCATAGGCCTTTAATCTGAAAAAATAACCCTGAACTACACCCTCTGGCTCATTCCATCATGTCAATTTTGCACTAATTGGCTAGTTCTCTTTGGATCCCATGTGATTAACCTTCAGGACTAGCCTACCAATCCTAACAAAAGCCTAGAAGAAATTCATGTGGACAGTGTCTATCGCACTGGCCTCATCAATCCTCCTTTTCAAAATACTTCTTCACAAAATACTCAAATTTGAGACACAATTTCCAACACAAAGCTTTGCTGACTCAACCTAATCCATCCTTGCCTGTCTAAATGCAGTAGATCCTGCCTCTCAGAATTTTATCAAGTAACTCTCACCGCTGATGTCAACACCTGTCAAGAGTTCCCTGGCTTTTCCTTGCAACCCTTCTTAATAAAGCATATTGGTCACTCTCCACTCTTCAAGACTGAGGCACATAAAGGTGGATATGCACCCCTCTCGTAATGTCAATATGTTTGTGTCCATGAATTCCCCAGCTGCCATAAACTCCATGTTAAATAGAGATGAGAAGGATTCACCATATATATATATATATATATATATGATAACCAACAGGGGACAAACCCACCTGTTTGTTTCAGGACTTTCATATGAAGAAAGACTGGATAGACTCGGCTTGAACTCGCTAGAATTTAGAAGATTGAGGGGGGATCTTACAGAAACTTACAAAATTCTTAAGGGGTTGAACATGCTAGATGCAGGAAGATTGTTGCCGATGTTGGGGAAGTCCAGAACAAGGGGTCACAGTTTAAGGATAAGGGGGAAATCTTTTAGGTCTGAGATGAGAAAAAAAAATTTCACACAGAGAGTGGTGAATATCTGGAATTCTCTGCCACAGAAGGTAGTTGAGGCCAGTTTATTGGCTATATTTAAGAGGGAGTTAGATGTGGTCCTTGTGGCTAAAGGTATCAGGGGGTATGGAGAGAAGGCAGGTACAGGATACTGAGTTGGATGATCAGCCATGATCATATTGAATGGCGGTGCAGGCTCGAAGGGCCGAATGGCCTACTCCTGCGCCTATTTTCTATGTTTCTATGTTAGCCCCCAACCCCCACCCCTCCTAGACTAATCCACCATGGCTCAAGGTTCTGTAATTTGTTACCCAACAGTACTGTGGAACCATCTTCACCACAGGAACTGTAGCACTTAAAAGCTTTAGCAAAGACAATTAGGAATGAGCATTAAATACTGGTCTTGTCAATGAGAAACATCTCCCTTAAGTCAATCAATTACTAAAGATATGACAAAATACCACTGCCAGCAGCGATATCACGAGGTAAAAATACATTGCTCCTTTGCATTTTCATTCCAATTGGGTTTGGTGCACCTCATCTACAACCTATCAAATGATGCAAACTTAATTAATGCTGCAACTGCCTTTTCTTTGAAACTATGAGAATCATTCCATTGTTCATCATTAAATTCAATTAGAAAGAGGAGCAGCCGTTGGTCATACTTTGTGCTGCCCTGCCATTCATCGATGACAATATCTTTCAAGTTCATTTTTACAAATCGCCCCTCCACCCCTTTAATTCTTTTTGTGATCAAATGTCCATCAAACCTAACCGCAGATATACTAAGTATCTGAGCATCGATATCCTTCTGGGTTGAGAATTCACAACCTTCTAAGGACGTGGTACTAAGCAAAAGAAAACACTGGTTTCATTGTATTTTTTAAATTAAAGGACATTAAGTACCTTGCAATTTAGCTTACATTGATGAAATGTACACACATTTACATGGCAAAATATAATTTGATGAGTAATTACATACCTGTAATAAGCCTCCTTCACCAAAATGTAGTATCTCAATTATGTTTTCTGATTGGATAAATGCTAGGAAGAAAAGAAAAGCACTAAATATTTTTTTCATTCTCAGTACATTTGGTGTGAAACATCACAAATCAAGGCAGGAACAAGCTACACGTTGCTAAGATTATATCGCAATAGTAAAGGATCACTTTCTGAAGTGGTGCAGGATTATGCCTGTTGTTCATCAAGACCTCCCATGCCTGTAGTCTGTTACAAATGTTACATCCAATGATGTCACAATAGATAAGGTATAATTTTACATCTCATTAAATTAATGGTGTCGCCAAACCAGAGCTACATTTAATACTTTGCAAGTAAAAGGTATTCCACAAGGGTTTTGCGTGCTTAGGTTTGTAAGAGACAGACACCATGGTTTAGTTTATGGGCCTGGTAGAAACAAAATAAAACTACTGGATACTTGCACCAAATTGTCAAAAAGTCAATCGGGACACGACATTGTGTAACATCTGATGTTAAGCACTGTTTATTTGTATTCCGAATTGTGTGCCAATGCAAAGACTCATTGCAGCAATTTTGTTGCCAGCACAAATCAGAATAACCTACAACCAAGGTTATCTAATCAAACTTTACAATAGCAACTATTAACTCTCACTACAATTATATGTCAGAAGGAAGAAAAGGAGATTTCAAAGAGGTAACCAGCTTATTCTACATTTGATACTCAATTTGCTGATATACAAAAATACAATTGTACTGAAGCACAACTTTCTTTGGGCAATTTCTGACAGGTTAAAAGCCATTTTTTTTTTAAATCTGGTATTCCATAACATTTTTGTGATAAATCCAATTTATGGCCATTTAAACTTTTAACAGTCAATGTCTCAACTTCTCAAATATTAATAAAAACATGTGCATGAAATTCCAATTAGAATAAATATCATTCACTGCTTCATTCATGCAAATGACAGCATATTTTCATCTACAACCAATGTGAGAACAAAGGAGAAAGCCAAACAGTATGTTTGCCATTCATTTTTAAGCCAAGTGCATTTAAAAAAAAGATTTGGTCTGGTACTAATGCACATTACAAAATCTCAATCCCTGGGTCATTACTCAAAATGAAGCTACTTTGCAAACATCAATTTAGACTGCTCAGAAGTCAAGGCAAAATATTAAAGTAACTGCAAGTGAAACAAGATTCATCCTCATATGGATTAATTCGGGGACAAATCAGGTTAATGATGAACTTGCTCAAAATGACAAACGATTAAGAATGGGGTCGGAAATTAATAAGGCAAGTGCAAGATACCTTCCTACTTAATCGCCAGGTCCAAGAATCCAATCTTGAATTGCATTTACAAATGAATATAGACCAAGGAAGAGACTTCCTTATACTCGCAACACTAGATGAAAACATTCCAGTCGGGGAAAATCCACTTCTTAGTTTCTACCCAACATACAAGATTCTAAGGGGTATTATGGGCAAATGTTGAGGAAAGGTTTCAGCTTGTGGATCGCTGTTTAAAAAATAAGAGACTGTCATTCAAGACAGACTAGGTTGATAGTGAGTCTTTCAAAGTTTTCTAGACATCATAGTCAAGAGACAAGAGTGTTTTATTGTCATGTGTCCCAGATAGAACAATGAAATTCTTATTTGCTGCAGCACAACAGAGTGTGCCAAGTGTGCCAAGTTTTACTCCACGTGTAGAGTCATCTTTACTCTTATATTCATCAAATTGATGAAAATATATTTTTTGTAAAATTTCAGCCATGGATATGTAATTGTAGGTACAAGGGTTCTAAAGCAAAAAGAGCCAGAAACATTTTACACGCAAAAGTACAATTGCAATTTTTCAAGTATGGACATTTCCAACTCTTTTTTGTATTCATGCACAAAATAAAATTGGTCATAGATACATAGATACATAGAAAATAGGTGCAAGAGTAGGCCATTCTGCCCTTCGAGCCTGCACCGCCATTCAATATGATCATGGCTGATCATCCAACTCAGTATCCCGTACCTGCCTTCTCTCCATACCCCCTGATCCCTTTAGCCACAAGGGCCACATCTAACTCCCTCTTAAATATAGCCAATGAACTGGCCTCAACTACCCTCTGTGGCAGAGAGTTCCAGAGATTCACCACTGTGTGAAAAATGTTTTTCTCATCTCGGTCTTAAAGGATTTCTCCCTTATCCTTAAGCTGTGACCCCTTGTCCTGGACTTCCCCAACATCGGGAACATCGGGTCAATCACTACAAAATTCAAATCTTCCAGCATTAAGCACCAAATGAAAAATGTGAGTAATCCATTATTTGTTCTATAATCTGCTGTAAACTGGATAGTGATTTTGGAAACAAATCAAATTGACGAACTTGTTACTCCAAACAAATGGGTAATAATTAAAAAATAGTAAAAAAATTCAAATTATAACAAATATCAAATCCATTACAATCTAGTATTGACACCAATATTGTGCTTAGAAGCAATAGCTATGTTAAGATTTACCTGTGTCTTACCTGTGCTACTGCTACACAGTGGTAAATGAATACGGTGCTCATTTATACTTCAAACCACACTACAATATTACTTAATTAATTGCCAAGTAGCAACAGACTAAAAACTACAAAAACTAATGACAAAACATGCAATTCTCATTTTAAAAATTCCAAGATTCGATCAGTTCAAGAAAACAAATTACATTTTCAACAAGTTTGGCATGCACGGAAAAGTTCAATGCAGCTCAGAACCATAGGGGAAGCAGATGGAACAAAACGGGAGCAGATGGAACAAAAAAACAGAAAACTCTGACTAGAATGCATTAAGTGACCAAAAACAGGATGAACCCAGTTGCCTTAAACCCTTGAGGGTTGGTCTATACAATAGATCTATGCCAAATTGAAAATGTCCTAATTTTACAGGGTGTTAAATACAAATCACACAATGAAAATGAAGCTATTAAAAGTGAAAGTACTGTATTCACTTGAGGCCCACGTTTTAGCAACTGGATATCTGGGCAACTCCCATATACTTATTCTCAAATGGATCGGTTTTGAAACACAGATGAGGGACAAGACCAATTAGTTCTTTTCTCAAAGCAAAACAATTTTTAAAGAGAAGATCCTAATTCTTCAATAAAGTTATTAGGATGGGGGGGGGGGGGGCAGGCACAGAAACAGACATATGACGTTGTTTTGACCTTCCCAATAATTTAAATTCAGCAACGTAACACTGTGAAGTGGATAACTAATTTGAGAGAAATTGAAATAGGCAACTTAATAAACAGTTGACATTCCCTTAATATTTATCTAAAAATAAATTAAAAATTGTATTACAAAGAACAAAAGCAATTCATGAATGCCCAAGAACTTCTCCATTCCATTTTCTTTAAGGATGCCTGCCACCCTTTCTTTCTTATAAAGTCTTAAAGATAGTGCTTAAATGCTCGAATATTCAGTTGAGACCACTTTCCAAGAGGTGTTGCCACATACGCCTAACTCTACCTCATTAAGTTATACTGTACTTACATTTGTGTACTACAATCTTGCACCATTCTGCTGCTTCGAACGCAGAGTCATAGAGTGATACAGTGTGGAAACGGGCCCTTCGGCCAAACTTGCCAACAATGTCCCAGCTACACTAGTCCCACTGGCCCCATATCCCTCCAAACCTGTCCTATCCATGTACCTGTCTAACTGTTTCTTAAACGATGGGATAGCCCCAGCCTCAACTACCTCCTCTGGCAGCTTGTTCCGTACACCCACCACCCTTTGTGTGAAAAAGTTCCCCCTCAGAATCCTATTAAATCTTTTCCCCTCCACCTTAAACCTATGTCCTCTGGTCCTCAATTCCCCTACTCTGGGCAAGAGACTGTCCATCGACCCAATCTATTCCTCTCATGATTTTGTATATCTCTATAAGATCCCCCTCATCCTCCTGCGCTCCATGTAATAGAGACCCAGTCTACTCAACCTCTCCCTATAGCTCACACTCTCTAGTCCTGGCAACATCCTCGTAAATCTTTTCTGAACCCTTTCAAGCTTGACAACACCTTTCCTATAACATGGTGCCTAGAACTGAACACAATATTCTAAATGCGATCTCACCAACGTCTTATACAACTGCAACATGACCTCCCAACTTCTAAACTCAATACTCTGACTGATGGCCAAAGTGCCAAAAGCCTTATCTATCTGTGTCTTGACCTTCAAGAAACCATGCACCTGTACTCCTAGATCCCTCTGCTCTACAACACTATCCAGGGGCCTACAATTTACTCTGTCCTTGTTCGACATTCCAAAATGCAACACATCATACTTCTCTGTATAAAATTCCATCAACCATTCCTCCGCCCACCTGGCAAATCGATCCAGATCCTGCTGCAATCTTTAACGGCCATCTTCACTATCTGCAAAACCACTCATTTTTGTATCATCAAACTTGCTAATCTTTCGCTGTATGTTCTCATCCAAATCATTGATGTAGATGCAAACAGTAACGGGCCCAGCACCGAACCCTGAGGCACACCAGTCACAGGGCTCCAGTCTGAGAAGCAACCTTCCACCCTCTACCTCCTGCCAATTTGCTATCCATTCAGCTATCTCTCCTTGGATCCCATGCGATGTAACCCTCCAGAGCAGCCTACAATGCGGAACTTTGTCGAATGCCTGACTGAAATCCATGTACACAACATCTACAGCACTGTCCTCATCGGCCTTTTTGGTCATGTCTTCAAAAAAATCTATCAGATTTGTGAGACACGACCTCCCACATACAAAACCATGCTGACTATCCCAAATCAGCCCTTGCCCATCCAAATGCCTGTATAACCTATCCCTCAGAATACTCTCCAGTAACTTTCCAACTACAGATATTAAGCTCACCGGCCTATAGCTCCCAACAATTTCCCTGCAGCCCTTCTTGAAAAGAGGCACAGCATTTGCCACCCTCCAGTCTTCCGGCACTTCTCCTGTATTTAAGGACAACTCGTAAATTTCAACCAGAGCTCCCGCAATTTCCTCTCTAGTTTCCCACAATGTCCTAGGATATATCTGATCAGGCCCTGGAGATCTGTCTACCTTCATACACGACAGTACTTCTTCAACGGTAACACTGAATGCTCTCAAGACACTTCCATTGATGCCCCAAGTTCCTCCATCCTACTGTCATTCTCTCTCGTTACCCTTTTCCCCCTTATGTATTTATAAAATATTTTGGGATTGTCCTTAATGCTACCCACCAGAGCTATCTCCCGACCCCTTTCTGCCCTTCTGATCTTTTTCAGTTTGCTCCTTAATTCTCGAAACTCCTCCAGGGATGCACTTGATCCCAGCTGCCTTTACCTGTCCCATGCATCCTTCTTGTTTTTGACAAATGCCTCAATTTCCCTCGCCAGCCAAGCTTCCTTACGTTTGCCTGCTTTGCCCTTCACTCTAACGGGGACGTACACATCCTGAGCCTTCGTCAGCACACTTCTAAAAACATCCCACTTGGTCGATGTTCCTTTCCCCTCAAATAACTTGCTCCAGTCAACTTGATGGAGACCTTCTCTCATACCCTCAAAGTTGGCCTATCCCCAGTTGAGCATTTTAACACGTGGACCCTCTCCATCCCGATCCATAACTATAAACCAATTCGAACTGCAGTCACTGGTCACAAAAGGCTCGTCCACAAATACTTAATTAACTTGCCTGTCCCAATATCCCAATACTAGATCCAGCGTTGCCCTCATGTGTGGGGGTCTCTACATACTGCTTAAGAAAACTCTCCTGAACACTTTTGAGGAATTGCATCCCATTTAAACCCTTCACACTATGATTTTCCCCAGTCCTACAACAACCACCTTATTTGACGTAGCTGTCTGCAATCTCCTGGCATATTTGTTCTTCTAATTCCCGTTGACTATTCGGGGGTCTGTAGTACACCTCCAACAAGTTGACCATCTCTTTCTTGTTCCTCATCTCCACCTACATAGCCTCACTAGACCAACCGTCCATAATGTCACCTCTGAACACAGCCGTGACATCCTCCGTAACCAACAATGCAACCCCTCCCCCCCCCCCTTTTTCCTTCATCCCAGTCTCTCCTGAAGCTCCTGTACCCCGCAACATTGAGCTGCCAGTTCGGCCCCTCCCTTAACCAGGTGTCAGTCATGGCTGCAACATCGCAGTCGCTCGTACCTATCCATGCCCTAAGCTCATCTGCCTTACCCGTCAGGCCCCTTGCATTAAAATACATGCCGTCTAAACCAACCCCTCTTCCTCGCTCTCCGCCTTCCACCTGCCTATTCTGTCCACTAACCTTTTCGACACCATCCTCCAAACCAACTTCTAGCCTCTCGTGTGCCTCTGTCCTGTACGAGAATGACCCAACACATTTACCCCTTTTCAAAAGCAATGAACAACATCATTCTACAAGTACATGGTTTCTCACTCCAACAATAATTTGACTGAAAATTAAGATTCCTGTAAAAATGCTCCCCGTCCCTCTGCAGAAATCATCCAATTGAAAACAAGATAACAAAGTTGCAACTGCTGACTTTACTCATCGTTATCTAGTTATTATCACATTAACACTTGTGGCACGCTGCACAAATTACTTGTGGGATTACAATTGTAACTTGACTTGAAAGGGGCTGGCTCTTGAGCAAAGGGGGTTGCAGAGAAAGGGGTTCCAAACAGGAAGGAGGATTCGTCCTGATATCCCGGCTATATTTTATGCCTAATTCAAAGCATGATCATGATCATATTGCTGCCCAAGGAAGCTTTTATAGATGTTTCAAGCATAAATTAGCTATCAGAAACATTACAACAGTGACTAGACTTCAAAAGCAGGTTCTGATAAGTCCCACAAAGCCACTGGAACAATTCATACAAAACTAAGTGACAGCCTATATATTTCAAGTAAAGCCAATCTTAGTTTCTGACCAGAGATAAAAGTTATCAACTGAGCTATATCCATATTTATGCTAATACTATTGCAGAACGTGATAATTCACTTCATGCATCAACCTTAACTTCATGTTATTGGAATAAATGGCAGCATTCAATTGATAGTGAAAATTAAGGTTGCGGCCTCCAACTAAACCTGGGCATTGTGTGGTGTCACCATTGGCTACTTTACCAGCTCTGCTATTCATTAGGATCATAAGCAGCAAATTAGGTACCACCTCTTTCCTGCACTATCCCATGTCACTCGATTGCTTTATCTAAAAATCTGACGATCACTATCAGAAATCTATTCAACAACTGACCCTCCTTTGTAATGAAATCTAAATATTCACCACTGTCTGAAAAGTAATGTCTTCTCATCGGACTTCATCCTCAAATTTAGTCCACGTCTCCTTTGCTATGTTAAAGGCTACCAATAATTTAAAATTACAGAATTTGAATTTACTAAAGCTGCGACAATTGACAAGTCTATATTTTGACTTTATTGAGTTTTATTACAATTTCCAAAACATCACCTATCCATGTTCACCTGACATGCTGCCTGGTCAGCTAGATTACTCCAACATTTGTGTCTTTCTTTGGTAAACCAGCATCTGCAGTTCCATTTACATTGTCCTATCTTGCTGAAAGCAATTTTTGCACATGCCAATAAAGCATTCCACGCATCTGCCCCAAGGTATATTTGGCAAATAATGATAGACTAGCAGGTCAAGAATAACAATGTTTATACACTAGGGCATTCTGATGAGATGTATGCAACTCCTAAACATTTAAAAACAAAGCATGTAAAACTGAGATCTATTTGAGTAAACTTTCATGAAATTAAATAAAAATATGTAGAAATGATTAAAAAGGTAAAAGTAATTTTTTTAGAGGAAAAACATTCTAAAGTTCTATTGTACAATGGCAAGAGTCATTGAGTGCAAATGCTGCCACACCCATTAGCAATTAGAATCGGTGATCATCCAAAGAGGGAGCAAGTTGTAAACCAGGCATTCTATACACAGGGAGAATTTTTTTGCAATCACAAGGTGCTGCTTTAATTGATGGACGTTTGCCTGGAATGCAATTAGCAGTGTTTGGAAGTAGATTAGGAGGCCAAAATTGCACACAATACTTCAGGTGCGGGCCCTGTACAAACAACTGCAGTAGGACCTCCTTGCTCCTAAACTCAAATCCTCTCCTCACTGCTTGCTGTACATGCATGCTTTACTTTCAGTGACTGATGTACAAGTACACCCAGGTCTTGTTGCAACTCCCGTTTTCCTAATCTGACACCATTCAGATGTGTAGGACAAAACTGCAGATGCTGGTTTAAATTGAAGGTGGATACAAAATACTGGAGTAACTCAGCAGGCCAAGCAGCATCTCTGGAGAGAAGAAATGGGTGATGTTTCAGGTTGAGACCCTTCTTCAGACTGATGTCAGGGGAGTGGGCCGGACAAAGATAGAATGTAGTCGGAGACAGTAGGACTAGTGGGAGAACTTGGAAGGGGAGGGGATTGAGAGAGAGGGAGAGAGAGAGAGAGAGGGAGGGAAAGCAAGGGCTATTTGAAGTTAGAGAAGTCAATGCTCATACCGTTGGGGTGTAAGCTACCCAGCAAAATGAGGTGCTGTTCCTCCAATTTACCTGGACACCTGGAACAGCGGATACAGTAGATGAGGTTGGAGGAGGTGCAAGTGAACCTGTCTCACCTGAAAATACTGTTGGGGTCCTTGGATGGAGTCAAGGGGGGAGGTAAAGTGACAGGTGTTACATCTCCTGTGGTTGCAGAACCTAGGTGTGGGTGGGAAGGGACGAGTTGACCAGGGAGTTGCAGAGGGAGCAGTCTCTGCGGAAAGCAGAAAGGGGTGGGTATGGGAAGATGTGAGCAGTATTGGGATCCCGTTGGAGGTGGCGAAAGTGTTGGAGGATTATATGCTGTATGCGACGGCTGATGGGGTGGAAGGTGAGAGCAAGGGGGACTCTGTCCTTGTTGCGAATGGGGGAAAGGGGAGCAAGAGCGGAGCAGCGGGATATCGAGGAGTATGAATATTGACTTCTAAATTCAAATAGCCCTTGCATTCCCTCTCGCTCCATCCCCCCCCCCTTTCAATTTCTCCCACTAGTCTTACTGTCTCTGACCACATTCTATCTGTCCCGCCCATTCCCGACATCATTCTGAAGAAGGGTCTCGACCCGAAATGTCACCCATTCCTTCTCTCCAGAGCTGCCTGTCCCACGCCGAGTTACTCCAACATTTTGTGTCTACCATTCAGATAATAATCCGTCTTCCTGTTCTTGCCACCAAAGTGGATAACCTCACATTTATCCACATTATACTGCATCTGCCCACTCACCCAACCTATCCAAGTCACACTGCAGCCTCATAGCATCCTCATGGCAGCTCACACTAACACCTAGCTTTGTGTCATCCGCAAACTTGGAGATGTCACATTTAATTCCCTCGCCTAAATCGTTAAAATATATTGTAAATAACTGGTGTCCCAGCACCGAGCCTTGCGGCACCCCACTTGTCACTGCCTGCCATTCTGAAAAGGACCGGTTAATTCTTACTCTTTGCTTCCTGTCTGCTAACCAGTTCTCTATCCATGTCAATACCACGTGCTCTAATTTTGGACACTAATCTCATGTGGGACCTTGTCAAAGGCTTTTTGAAAGTCCAGATACACCATATCCACTGGCTCTCTCTTACCCATTCTACTTGTTACATCCTCAAAAAATTCCAGAAGATTTGTCAAGCATGATTTCCCCTTCATAAATCCATGCTCACTTTGACCAATCCTGTCACTGCTTTCAAAATGCGCTGCTATAACATCTTTAACAATCAACTCAAACATCTTCCCCACTATTGATGTAAGACTAACTGATCTATAATTCCCCATTTTCTCTCTCCTTCTTTTCTTAAAAAGTGGGGTCATATTATACTCTCCAGTCCACAGGAACTGATCCAGAGTCGAGAGAACATTTGAAAATGATCACCAATGCATCCAAGATTTCTAGGGCCAGCTCCTTGAGTACTCTGGGATGCAGACCATCAGGCCCTGTGGATTTATCTGCCTTCAGTCCCAACAGTTTACCGAAGCCCATTTCCTGACTAATGTGCTTTCCCTTCAGTTCCTCCCTCCATCTAGATCCTCAGTCCCCTCATATTTCTTGAAGACAGAACCAAAGTACTTGTTTAGCTAGATGCAGGAAAAAAATTCCCAATGTTGGGTGAGTCCAGAACCAGGAGCCACAGTCTTAGAATAAAGGGGAGGTCATTTAAGACTAACGAGAAAAAACTTTTTCACCCAGAGAGTTGTGAATTTATGGAATTCCCTGCCACAGAGGGCAGTGGAGGCCAAGTCACTGGGTGGATTTAAGAGAGAGTTAGATAGAGCTCTAGGGGCTAGTGGTCAAGGGATATGGGGAGAAGGCAGGCACAGGTTATTGATAGGGGATGATCAGCCATGATCACAATGAATGGCGGTGCTGGCTCGAAGGGCCGAATGGCCTCCTCCTGCACCTATTTTCTATGTTTCTATGATGTCCTCTCAGTACAAAACAGAAAGGTGCGAAAGGGAAAAATGATTCAATCAGGAAAATGAAATATTATTCACAACAAAATAAATTCCAGTTTTACCATTGTTTATGGATTGTGTTCAATAGCATTGGTAAATCTCCTTAGAATAGCTAAAAAATATGTACACGATTTAGTGACCAAGTTACAGGCCTATATTCAAGAAGATATTGCAAATACATAGGTGCATGGTTGCAGGGGATCATTAACTGAACATCTAAATGATGGGTATTGTACACAAAGCCGCACCCAACTAATATTACATTAATTCTTCTTGCCTCTGATGCAGTGGTAATTTTATAACAAAGTGTATTCAAGCTCTTACAATTCTGAAAGATCACCAAAATAACATTTTCATGGAGATGTCCTTGTGCATTTCATAGACACTTCCATGTCTAATACATAGAAAACTAATTGAAATCAGTAAACATAACAGAACTTTTAAAATTGTTTACATTTATGATGAATCTTCCATGGTGTCCTCTCAGTACAAAGCAGAAAAGTGCGAAAGGAAAAATGATTCAATCAGGAAAATGAAATATTCACAACAAAATAAAGTCAGGTTTTACAATTGTTTGTGGATATTGAAATACTGTTTGCTATCAGTATCTACCCTTTCCTCCACAGGTCTATTTATTACAAGAATGTTCACTTTTCATGCAATTACAGAGACACCAGTTGGCTTGAAATTAACATCAGGTGGAAGATGAATTGGTCTATGAAGGTGAAAATCCATTATCCCAACCACTGAAGACCAGTAGACCAAAATATTGCTGTAATCAATACTGTACTATTAACAAGGTTGTGTCAGGCAATGACAGTATTTCTGCAACCAATCAGTTCTCCACCAGGGACTAGAAAACATGGCATTGAAATTGCAACCATCTATTTCTTCATTGTCCTAAACTCAATGGATTCAATATTGCAACTGATTTGATTAGTTGTAAGGCAACATCCATGGGCAAACACTATTTTACCCATGAAGGAGGAAAGAGGTTTTAAGTGTTTGAGAAAAAAAGAGAATAGGAAAGGTTCTTTTAAAACCCAGCCTAAATTTTTGCCCTGACATTTGAGCACAGTTGAAGGTAATGATAGACTTGTCCGTTTTATAGACATAGAAACATAGAAAATAGGTGCAGGATTAGTCCATTTGGCCCTTTGAGCCAGTATCACCATTCAATATGATCATGGCTGATCATCCAAAATCAGTACCCAGTTCTTGCTTTTTCCCCAAATCCCTTGATTCCATTAGCCCCAAGAGCTGTATCTAACTCTCTCTTGAAAACATCCAGTGAATTGGCCTCCTCTGCCTTCTGTGGTAGAGAATGCCAGATTGTCAACTCTCTGGTTGAAAACGTTTTTCCTCATCTCAGTCCTAAATGGCCTACCCGTTATTCTTAAACTATGACCCCTGGTTCTGGACTCCAACATCGGGAACATTTTTCCTGTATCTACCCAGGTCTCGTTGTACCTCCCTTTTCCTAATCTGACACCATTCGGATAACAATCTGCCTTCTCGTTCGTGCCACCCAAGTGGATAACCTCACATTTATCCACATTATACTGCATCCGCCATGTATCAGCCCACTCACCCGACATATCCAAGTCACCCTAAAGCCTTCATAGCATGCTCCTCGCTGTTCACACTGCCACCCAGCCTTGTGTCATCTGTAAATTTGGAACTTCAGCATCGTAAACCTGGCCTTTCAAAGTTGAACGGTTTGTAAATACCACCCACGGTCTAATTAAAAAATACTAGAGGTTTTGGTGAACATGGATTCAGGGATGAAAGTCTCAACAACCAAAGGCTCGGTGCCCCAAGGAAAAAAATTGGCACAAGGTCCAGTTCGTAAAATGAAATGAGGATGGTGAGGAATAAAGGTTCCAGAAATTAGAAAGAAAATAGATTAAGGAATTTAGATATTACTTTGGAAACAGATATTAGCTGCGGATAGGGATATTGGCTAGTACAGGAAAACAGGATTTTGCTTTGCAAAGCTCATAGTTGAACATGTTCAGCAGAAGGCCAAGAGGAGAATTTTAGTAACATCAAATGTGACAAAGAAATTGAAGTGATGCCACAAATAAATGTACAAGAAGGAACTGCAGATGCTGGAAAATTGAAGATAGACAAAAATGCTGGAGAAATTCAGCGGGTGAGGCAGCGCCTATGGAGCGAAGGAAATAGGGGACGTTTCGGGTCGAGGCCCTTCAGTCTGAAGAAGGGTCGACCTGAAACGTCGCCCATTCCCTTTGCTCCATAGATGCTACCTCACCCGCTGAGTTTCGCCAGCATTTTTGTCCACAAATAAATGTGCTCAGTTATCCCGTGATTTTCTGCCAGGCCATATCACGATAATCTGATTTCAAAGATGTGGCATTGAGAAGTTCCATCATTAAAATTTAGGAACACAGCTTCAATCATGGCCTAGAGTCAGAATCCATGGAAGCCATATTTCTAGCAACTACAATACTAAAACCAGAATACCACATGATAATTTTGAAACTGCTCTGTGGAAAAAGAAGAACCACTGTTGATTTAAAGGTAAACTATTCTAAGAGCAGTGTGAAGTTCTCCAGATACATTGCCACCCAGTTTTTTTCTCAACCAAAGAAATCGATATTTTAATGACTTACCATCACAAGTCATTACATGATATTATCATGTTTACAAAGAGATCAAGTGTTTCCAAAGATAATGGAGATTGCAGTTCTAAGTAAACCATTGATAAAATTCCCTACTGCATTTCATTCCTCACCCCAAAAAAATAAAGTGCTTATAAAAATGAAAGTAAATTATCTGACTACATAAACATTTGTCCTTTAGAAATGGTTGAGGGAACAACCAAGAATGTCCCATATTTTACAAAGCCAGAGAATACTAACATGACAAATAGCAGAAAGAATGGAGTTGAAGAAAACAATCTCCCACATTAGGTCATCAGATTTCAACGTTAGATAATGCATACTCAATATTAATGTTAGCAACTTGACAGAAACTTTTTTAAAATACTTCAAGAGAACACATTTTCTCCAATCATTATTTAATGTGTTGATGGTGACACACAAATGTTTCGGATGCCTAGAGAAAAAAATTGATGGATTAAAGTTATGATTAGTTATGAAATAATATTTACAGAATTCCTGTGGAAGAGCACTTCATTCTGTCACCAACCTTTGAACAAATTAGTATTTATTTTAAACTTCTTGTCTATATAACTTTCCTCAAAGAAAGGGTGCTCAGAGTCCTTTTCAAAACTTCAAATCACCCATGAACCTCCTTCAATCCAGAGAATACATAACCTTTGCACCATTTCTCCTCAACGTAAAGTCTAGAGCTCTGGTATAATGCTGGCATGTATGGTACATAGTTCTCCACGACTTTGAGCAAACAGCAACATACGAAAACAGAGATTAACATATAAAAATAGAGATTTACATTTTGGCACCTCAGATTCTTCACGACTCATTGACCACACCACCCTCCTCCACAATTCTACACTGTTTAGCGAGTTTGGATACATTGTCATTTCTTGCTGTTGCTTATCCAAGCATTGGTAGATGTCCTCAGCAATAGCTTCCCCCACCCTTTACTCAAAGTTATTCTTCCCCCTCAACATGGATGGAATTTGAGATTTGCAATTTCACAACCTCATGTAATTGCGAATATGTTTTTAGAAGTTGCTGTCCTGCAACTTCCTGCAACATCCAGGTTAATTCCCGGGATGGCGGGTAGCCGGACTGACATATGATGAAAGAATGGATCGATTGGGCTTATAATCACTGGAATTTAGAAGGATGAGAGGGTATCTTATAGAAACATATAAAATCCTTAAGGGATTGGACAGGTTAGATGCAGGAAAAGTGATCCCCATGTTGGGAGAGTCCAAAACCAGGGGGTCACAGTTTAAGAATAAGGGGTAGGCCATTTAGGACTGAGATGAGGAAACATTTCTTCACCCATAGAGCTGTGAATCTGTGGAATTCTTTGCCACAGAAGGCAGTGGAGGCCAATTCATTGGATGGATTCAAGAGAGTTAGATATACTTAGGGCTAACAGAATCAAGGGATCTTGAGAGAAAGCAGTAATAGGGGACTGATTCTGGATGATCAGCCATCAACATATTGAATGGTGGTGCTGTCTCGAGGGGTCGAATGGCCTACTCCTGCACCTATTTTCTATGTTTCTATAACCACCATCCTGGAACTTCACATTCTCTTTTAACGGTAGGCTTGCTTACAACTATCTAAGCATAATGCCATAATTCCCATGTAATCCATCTCCTGCCACCCTCCCCACCCTTAACCCTATCCTGGTCACACCTGGCAAAATTAATTTATAGATCATTTTCAGTGGTATGTCACAGCTGATTTTTTTTACCATTAGTTACAATATACATGGAAAGAAGAAATATAATGTCTTTAGAATATTTAAAATCTGTGTCCAAAAAGCTAGCTTTTGCTGCGGTAATTTACTATCAACTCCAGACAAATCTCTAATTTTACTTCACTTCCCCTACCCAATCACACCATTCCTTTCCTCTGCACGATCCATTCAGTTCCTATCCCTCACGACTCTGGGTTCAACCTGCCTTTTCCACCCTCTGATCAGTACATTTCACTCCCCAGCTTCCACTTCTGCAGCCTTTTGTCTCCACTTTTTACCTTGAGCCTCGGCATTCTCTTCACCCACACGTCCCCCCTGTTATAAGAGGTCCCCACCCGAGAGACCCCCCCATGCCCGGGGGTGGCCAGAGATGTCGGGAATCAGGCGGGTGTGGTGCGCCCAGGCCCACAGCCAGCGCAGAGAAGCAGCGCTAAACCCAGCTCAACTCTGCCTGTCCCGCCAGGTTAACTTACAGCCCTGCCTGATTTACAGGAAATATGTCATCAGTCCAGGCATGACCAGACGAGACAGGCAGAGTTGAGCTGCATTTAGCGCTGGATTGAGCCTCCGAAGCCTCGAGCTTGTGAGCGAGTGTGCACATGCGCGCGCGGCCACCAAGATATTGTGTCTCCCCCCGTCCCCTCCATATTTTGATAGCGATTTCCGTGCCTGCAGGGACGGCCAAGGCAGCGATGATGCCGGTGTTGTCCGAGGAGCGCTAACCTTCCTTCCCACCTCCTCTGCCCCTTCCTCTCTTGTACGCCACCCTCCACCTCCCTTATCCTGTGACCCCTCCTCTCCATCCTGCACTGATCCCCATTCCTGCCTCTATTCAGTTCTCACTAACATCCCGTGTGCTCCCCTCCTCATCTTCCCCCCCCCCCCCCCCCCCCCCCCCTTCCATCTATTCATCCTGCACTGATCTCCCTATCCACCTTACATTGATTCTCCTGCCACTCCCCATCAATCCTACACTGGTCCCCCAATTCATCCTGTACTGACCCCCCCTTCCCATTCATCCTGCACTGCTCCCCCCCATCCATCCTGCACAGATCGCCCCCATTCAACCCCACTGTCATCCCCCGCACTCTCCCCTCACAATTTTACCTACTCCAAATAACACACACTATTTCCCCTGCCTCAATCCATCCAATCCGCACCGAATGACTTCTCAACCCCCCCCACCACCGCCAGCTATCCACCCTGTACCGATTCACACACCTCCTCTCCCACCCCCACCCAACCCTATTGTGCTGGAAATGTCTTCAGAGTGAACATTGACTATGTTTGATAACGGAATGCAATCAAATATGTTTTAATTCCCAATGTTAATATTTGTTTTAATCCATAAAGATGGATTAATTAATTGTGAACACGTGAAACATTAAAACCGCAGTGTTCGATTGTCACTGCTACCGTTGACATGTTATTACAGAATTCATTTTAACGGCAAATCAATGCTCTTAAGATGGAGTATCAGTAATGTAGTTATTTAATGAGCAACATTCCCAACTATACATTGGATTTATCCAGGTTTTACTTCTACAGTCAGTCATATACAACACAAATTTGGTCAGGAGATATTTCAGTTGAAATTTAATCGTTAATTCTGAAGCGGGAATGATGGAAAAAGCGGTTATGAACAATTTTTTTTAATTTGTCGCTTACAAACTGGGTATCTTCACAACACATACATCTAATCTGAGTATCCGGTAATGTAGCGCCTTGACACCTTTAAATATATTACCAAAATAACATTTGCTGCATTTATGTCCTTTGGCCACCTCTTGTTAGTTAGTGTTCAAAAGGGAACTGCAGATGCTGGAATATCGAAGGTACACAAAATTGCTGGGGAAACTCAGCGGGTGCAGCAGCATCTATGGAGCGAAGGAAATAGGCGACGTTTCGGGCCGAAACCCTTCTTCAGACTTATGGGGGGTGGGGGGGGGGGGAGAAAGAAGGAAAAGGGGAGGAGGAGGAGCCCGAGGGCGGGCGGATGGGAGGGTGGGAGGAGACAGCTAGAGGGTTAAGGAAGGGGAGGAGACAGTAAGGGCTAGCAAAATTGGGAGAATTCAATGTTCCCGACCTCTCTGTCCTGTGTCTCCTCCATTGCCAGAGTGAGCAACAGCGGAAATTGTAGGAACAGCACCTCATATTCCGTCTGGGGACCTTGCGTCCGTATGGCATTAACATTGAATTCTCCCAATTTTGCTAGCCCTTACTGTCTCCTCCCCTTCCTTAACCCTCTAGCTGTCTCCTCCCACCCTCCCATCCGCCCGCCCTCGGGCTCCTCCTCCTCCTCCCGTTTTCCTTTTTTCTCCCCCCCCCCCACCCCCCATCAGTCTGAAGAAGGGTTTCCGCCTGAAACGTCGCCTATTTCCTTCGCTCCATAGATGCTGCTGCACCCGCTGAGTTTCCCCAGCAATTTTGTGTACCTTCTTGTTAGTTAGTGTAATGTTTAACCTGTCAAATGGGTATAGTCAGTTTTAACAGCTATTATCATAAAATGCCTTTAGAAAATTCCTTGCAACCTGTATATTTTGTTGTGGATAAATTATGTTGGAAGCGAGAGTGTTTCTGTGCCAATAGCAATAACGACCCATGCTATGGCCATGTCATGATAATTTTTGGTCCTTCACAGAAAACATGCTTGCATCAATCTGTAGTGTGCATGGTTAAGCATATATGTTATCATGGTCCAGGATTTATAGACACAAGTTGATCATACGCTGAATAATCCAACCACATTTTAGTTTGGAAGTGGAAAGAAATAATAAAAGTTGCATTAATTGCAATGTGTAAAAAGAGTTGAGATACTGTATTATAATTTCGCTGCATGTCATTGTGGTATATATCATGTCTTGATTGGTGAATATGTTTAGTTTGTGACTTTATTTGAAGCAGAAATAATATGTGAATGCTTCATTGAGCATAATTCCGACTGGTAACTACGCACTTCGTCCGAGCACATTATCGCGCGCGTCATCTAAAATGACCACCTAAACTGTCATTTGGCAACCTAAAAAGCTGCCAAGGTTGCCCGGCTGGCAACAGGGAAAAAAAGTTAAGCGAGAGCCCTGTGGTTGCCTTCTACTTTCTCTCCTCCCCCCCCCCTCCCCCCAATTCTGAAGAAGGGTCCAAAACATTACCTATTCATGTTCTTCAGGGATGCTGGCTCACCTGGTGCGGTTATCCAGAAATGTGTCTTCTGTATACTAGCATCTGCAGTTTGTTTTCCACCTATCAGCTACTACCTTTTTTCCTAACCAGGTCCCTCCAGCATCTACAGTATCGTGTCTGCAGGCAATTCTATATCACAATGGTGCAAATGAAAAAACATAACAAATGCATCTCTCAAAAAAGTTCATAAATGAAACCACTTTAAAGGTTTATAACATTCTCTGCTGAAATTATAGTTGAAGCAAATCAAAGATCAGGAATAGTTCTCCTTATGTATGGTCAATTGATTACACATTCTTAATACAGGTATTCTTGTCCTTGTTAAACATGTATTTCTAGTGTAGAATTAAAAAGCTGATCACAACAGATCACATCTGAACAACCTAGCTAACTAGAAGTTACAATATTTAATTTCAATAAGAAATAACAAAATGTACCTATGTTGAAGCAATCATAAGCGAACTGTACACAATTTCTTCCCAACCTCCACTCATCCACAATTGCCAGCTTCTACTTCTGAAACATGTTTTTCCTCCATCCCTCTTACTTCCACCACAGGTCAAACTCCCATTCAAAATATCCCTGCATGCACCTCTCTAAGGCTCATCTTGCCAGTCCAAAACCATTCCCCCACGTTACAACTTGTTCTCTTTAATGGTAAAATAAGTGCACCAACAAGGTAGAGTTCATGGATACAAGGAATGGGCCAGGTTTAAACCCTCGCATCTGCTCATTTAGCAAAATTTATTTGGTATTGGCATCAGTTTACAGATGTTTAGTCTTATAGTGAAACGGTTTATTTGCATGTTATCCATTCAACTCATACCATACATGAATACCATCAAGCCATACACAACAAAACAGGTAACGCAAAGAGAAAAACACTAGAGTGCAGAACATAGTGTTGTAGCTTTATAGTGAAAATAGAAAAGAAAACAATTGCAAGGTTGGCATTGAGGTAGTTCGGAAGACCAGGACTACACCCTAGGTTATGGGAAGACTGTTCGCTTGTTTGACAACAGCAAAGAAGCTGCTGCTCCCAAAACCCATGGCAGGTACTGTCAAGTTTTTGCACCTTCTGCCCGAAGGGAGGGGGAGAGGGAGAGGGAGAGAATAACTGGGGTGGAAATGGTCCTTGATTATGTTGGCTGCTTTCCCAAGGAAATATGATGTATAGATGGAGTCAATAGTGGAGAGGCAGGGGGAAGGAGGAGGCTGGTGCATGTGAAGGACTGGGCTATATTCACTACTCTGCAATTTCTTGTGGCCTTGGGCAAAGCTGCTGCCAAACCAAGCTGTGATGCATCCTGATATTTACACACAGGAACTTGAAGCTCGCAACCATAGCTTTAGATTAGCATCCACTCTTGGGTTGAAGACAGATTGCAATCAGTGTCAATTCCTTTCTGGTCAAAAATAGCCTTTATCAATATGTTATCAAACCTTAGGATGAGTAGCAAGCATTTGAATGGAAGATTTAAAAGCAACTGACCAGTATGAAATTATTCCAAAGCTAGAGTCCACAAATTTCAGAAAATTTAGGTGTAAAAAAACTTTAACAAATAAAAATGAAACGTGGCAGTGTTAAACTTCAACACCACACAAGATCTGGGTTGTATGATATCTAGTCAATTAAATGATAGTACAGTCAGTAAGAAGGGCATCCATGAGCTATTAATTTGATTTGACATAATAAACAATTCAACCATAAAATTAATGTCCAAGATGAGGTTCAAAAATAAATCTAGGGAATTCTTTTCAATCATATAAAAAGTTATAATTCTTGCCAGTGGCCTAGATTCAATGTACACTACTGAGATTAGAGCAGGAAACTAATATAGTTTTCATTGGACTGACTGTTCATTTCAATATACACAAGCAAGCTTCCTTTCTTTAGGAAATTTTATGGCACATGCCACGTTAAAAAATAAAAATTGATGAAAGGGAATGCTCAAGAATATTCTGACTTGAACCAAATCCTTACAAGATATCCAAAACACAGTTCAATTCAAAACTCTCATTTCAGCTGTACTATAAATGCTTAAGGCACTCACTACAGCACAGGATGCTGCCATTTGGCTCAGTCAGTTCATGCCAGTTCCAGCAGAGCAAATCGATCAGTTCCATCCCGCACTTTTCCAGTAACTTTTACATGCGCACCAATTATTTTATTCTTTTGATACTTATTAGGGAGTAATTTACAGGAGCCAATTAAGCAACGAGTACATCTCCGGGATGTGGGAGGAAATGTGAAAACTTGAGAGAAATTCATAAAATCATGGGAGAACATGCAACCTCTACAAAGACAGCACCAAAGGTTAGAATTAAACAGGCCCCTGAAGCTATGAAACGGCAGCAATAACTGCAGTATCAATGTTCTACTAATGCACATGAAATAAAATAACTATTTTCATTCTCAGAATGCTGCTGTCCTCAAAAATACTGGACTGCAACAAATTCACTGCCCAGTCCCTTTAACACCTTACTTATCATTGATTAACTAGGAACAATGCATATTCTATATTTCCTTCCCCCAGTTAAACTCTTATTTAAAATAAGGGGCGATTTTGAATCTATGATTTCTGAAATATCCAAAGACTAATAAATTGGTGTATAGTTTCAAGAAATTCTCCAATAATGCAACCGCTCAAGCTGGGGAAAAAAAAATTTAAACCTAATCTACTTGGACAGGCCAGCCATTTTTTATTTTTCTCAAAACCTACAAGAAGATACCACAAATTCAATATAGTTTTAACGGCTCACTTCCATCATGATGTCATGCATTTGTGCATCATTACAAAGTTTAATTCAGCTCCACAATTCCCCACAGGCCATGCTCTTGGTTATAGTCTGGCTAAGAGCCCAGCTATCTCTGGCGACACATTGACTGTTTGTATTAGGGTTTCAACAGCTCTACATCAATAAGATTACTTCCATTTACAGACATTTAGTAGCACATCTTGCTACGGTACAATGGGTATGAGAACATCACATCTTTATTGTAAATGAAAACTACAAACAGCACTTTCAAGTTTACTAAAAACTTTCCACAGCACTTCCAAACCTACTCAAACATTCCAGAAAATCTATTCATTAATGCTCTATTGAACGGCATACAGAACATTAGCATCAAAAGGTGTGGCAAGCTACCTTCTAAAAAAATATATTCCAAAAAGGTTGAACATATTGAAAGTTACACGATTATTGATTATAAAGAGCTAACGTTCAGAAAACATGAAAGTGTAAAATAAAAAAGCTTTCATGCTGGTAGGGTGGAAGGCGATGACAAGGGGGACTCTTTGTCCTCACTATATTTAGCTATATTTAAGAGGGAGAAGCTATATTTAAGAGTTAGATGTGGCCCGTGTGGCTAAAGGGATCAGGGGGTATGGAGGGAAGGCAGGTACAGGATACAGAGTTGGATGATCAGCCATGATCATATTGAATGGCCTACTCCTGCACCTATTTTCTGTTTCTGCCCTTGTTACGAGTGGGGGTGGGGGGGGGGGGGGGGGGGGGGGAGAGATGGCGAGTGAGAGCAGTTACGGGGTACAGAAGAGACCCTGGTGAGAGCCTCATCTATAGTGGAAGAGGAGAACCCCCGTTCCCTAATGAATGAGGACATCTCCAATGCCCTGGTTTGGGAGCCAGTGGTGGGAAATTTAAGGTAGCTCTTTCCCCCCCCCCCCCCCCCCCCAGAACACTTTTCTGCTCCTCTACTATTCACCACCACCAGTTTAAATTCCATTTGGAATATTTCTGGAGGACCAGGAAACCAAGAAGCAAGAGTTACTCCAGGGAGTTACTCCAGCTCCAGGGAATGATTCTGCGTTGGGTTTCAGTGGCAGTGCGCATGTGCAGGGCAGCAGAGGATGTGCTGGCATGCGGCTGGCCGATCAGGAGAGGCCAGAGAGCGGAGACTCGGCGGCCCTGACATGGAATGCAGACGGAGATGGAGAGTGAAAGCGAGGGGGATAGAGGGGGGGGGTGCCAAGCCGGGCAAAATGACTCTGCTTTTAGGTTGCCCAGCGGGACTTTAGGTGGCCATTGGCAACTGGGCAACCGTTAATTTCAAGCCCTATACAGTGCCCTCCATAATGTTTGGGACAAAAACCCATGATTTATTTTTTTGCCTCTGTACTCGACAATTTGGGATCTGTAATAGAAAAAAAAAAAATCACGTGTGGTTGAAGTGCACATTGTCAGATTTCAGTAAAGGCCATTTTTATACATTTTGGTTTCACCATTTAGAAATTACAGCTGTGTTTATACATAGTCCCCCCCATTTCAGGGCACAATAATGTTTGGGACACATGGCCACAGATGTTTGTAATTGCTCAGGTGTGTTTAATTGCCTCCTTAATGCAGGTGGAAACAGGCCCTTCGGCCCAACTTGCCCACACCGGCCAACATGTCCCAGCTACACTAGTCCCACCCACCTGCGTTTGGTCCATATCCCTCCAAACCTGTCATATCTATGCACCTGTCCAACTGTTTCTTAAATGTTGAGATAGTCCCAGCCTCAATTACCTCATCTGGCAGCTTGTTCCATACATCCACCACCCTTTGTGTGAAAAAGTTACCCCTCGGATTCCTATTAAATCTTTTCTCAGCACCTAGTATTTTCTCCAGTCTTTCCATCACCTTTGGAAACTTTTATTGCTGTTTATCAACGCGAGGACCAAAGTTGTGCCAATGAAAGTCAAAGAAGCCATTATGAGACTAAGAAACAAGAATAAAACTGTCAGAAACATCAGCCAAACCTTAGGCTTACCAAAATCAACTGTTGGAACATTAAGAAGAGCGAGCACTGATGAGCTTATTAATCACAAAGGGACTGGCAGTCCAAGGAAGACCTCCACAGCTGATGACAGAAGAATTCTCTCTATAATAAAGAAACACCTGTCCGACATATCAGAAACACTCTTCAGGAGTGGATTTGTCAATGACCACTGTCCGCAGAAGACTTCATGAACAGAAATACAGAGGCTACACTGCAGGATGCAAACCACTGGTTAGCCGCAATAAATGGATGGCCAAGTTAGTTTGCCAAGAAGTACTTAAAATAGCAGGCACAGTTCTGGAAAAAGGTCATGTGGACAGATGAGACAAAGATTAACTAATATCAGAGTGATGGCAATAGCAAAGTATGGAGGAGAGAAGGAACTGCCCAAGATCCAAAGCATACACGGTGGTGTGGGTGTTATGGCCTGGGCACGTATGGCTGCTGAAGGTACTGGCTCACTTATCTTCATTGATGATACAACTGCTGATGGTAGTAGCATAATGAATTCTGAAGTGTACAGACACCCATCTGCTCAAGTTCAAACAAATGCCTCAAAACTCATTGGCTGGTGGTTCATTCTACAGCAAGGCAATGATCCCAAACATACTGCAACAAAGGAGGTTTCAAAGCTAAAACATTGTCAATTCTTGAGTGGCCAAGTCAATTACTCGATCTGAACCCAAATGAGCATGCCTTTTATATGCTGAAGAGAAATCTGAAGGGGACTAGCCCCCAAAACAAGCATAAGCTAAATATGGCTGCAATACAGGCCTGGCAGAGCATCACCAGAGAAGACACCCAGCAACTGGTGATGTCCTTGAATCGCAGACTTCAAGCAGTCATTGAAGTGCAAAGGATATGCAAAGGATATGCAACAATACACTAAACATGACCACTTTCATTTACATGACATTGCTGTGCGCCAAACATTATGGTGCCCTGAAATGGGGGGGGGGGGGGGGGACTATGTATAAACACCAATGTAATTTCTACATGGTGAAACCAAAATGTAAAAAAATGGCCTTTATTAAAATCTGACAATGTGCACTTTAACCACATGTGATTTTTTTTTAATTACAAATTTTAAATTGTGGAGTACAGAGGCAAATAAATCAATGATGGCTCTTTGTCCCAAACATTATGGAGGGCACTGTAGCTTAAGAGAAGCATTGAGAGCATCAGCAGAAGTTAAACAAACCTCCAGTCTTAAAAGGTATTTAACAGAATAAGGTGATGGGAAGTATACAAAAAAAATCTGGTAAACTCAAGGAGATTGCATTGAACATAATCACACATTCTTAGAAATATCAATTCACTCAAAACTGGTAGTTGACACCCACCAGAAAGTCAGTCAAAGAAATTGCTAATCTTTCAATTGGGCGTTTTATAACTATATATTTATGTTAATACTAACTTTATACTTAAAAGTTAGCATTCACATAAATAGATAGCCATAAAGAGCCAATTGAATGATGGTTCAGTTATGTTCTGATACAAATGAGGCATTTATAACCAAAGCCAGAAATATCAGCGACCAAGTTACAAGTGACCTGAAGTTCAAGGTCATGTTGGTGGACTTAATGGAATTCTTCAGCAGAATTATTATCCAACCTAACACCTGCCCTCCCTAACGTAGTCAAACACACACACACACACAGTAAGAGGCAAATACACTTCACCAGATTGGAAGAAAAGGCAAATTGCTGAACACGCTCAAGATTGTTAGGCAGACATAGGGGAGAGGGAGGCAATTGTTGTTGTAATTAAAACTAACTGCTTAATTTGTTAACCGAGAGAATGGAGTGGCTGGGCTTGTATACCCTGGAATTTAGAAGGATGAGAGGTTATCTTATTGAAACATAAGATTATTAAGGTTTTGAACACACTAGAGGCAGGAAACATGTTGGGGGAGCCCAGAACCAGGGGCCACAGTTTATGAATAAGGGGTAAGCCATTTAGATCAGAGATGAGGAAACACTTTTTCACACAGAGAGTGGAGTCTGTGGAATTCTCAGTGGAGGCAGTTCTCTGGATACTTTCAAGAGAGAGCTGGATAGGGCTCTTAAAGATAGCGGAGCCAGGGAATATGGGGAGAAGGCAGGAAAAGGGGTACTGATTGTGGATGATCAGCCATGATCACATTGAATGGCGGTGCTGGCATGAAGGCTCGAATGGCCTACTCCTGCACCTCTTGTCTATTTGGATGCATATATTTGAATGCCGACAAACTGCTTTCCCATTTTGCTTATGCTTCCTCTTCTCCTAGGCAAGTCACCAGTATTTTGAAATATTTACCCATAACTTTACTCATTCAATATTAGTCCAGTTTAGAGATACAGCATGGAAATAGGCCCTTCGGCCCCCTCCGACCAACGATCACCATGTATGCTAGTTCCATCCTACACTCCCGGGACAATTTACAGAAGCCAATGAACCAACAAACCTGCACGACTTTGGAACGCGGGATAAAACTGAAGCACCTAGAGGAAATCACACGCTCACAGGGAGAACGTGCAAACTCCATACAGTTCCTGTAGTCAGGATCGAACCAGAGTCTCTGACGTTGTAAGGCAGCAACTCCACCACTGTGCAGTCCAAATCTTCCAAATTTAGAAACAAATTCACTTTTCACAAAATATATTATCTAATAGCAATTGTTCACAAACACAACTTGTTGCATAAACAAAACTTAAAAGTAAATAAAGATCTAGATCATAAATGGGTGCTGTATTGATTGAGCATAAATGCAAACTGCAGAAGGAAATCAGCAGGCCAGGAAGCATCCTGGGGGGGGGGGGGGGGGGGGGGGGAATAGATAGAAGGGTCCCGATCTGAAATGTCCTCTATCCATTTCCTTCCAGATGCTGCAGATTCTTCCACTTTGTTTTTTTGCTCAAGATTCCAGCATCTGCGGGCTCCTATGCCTGCTATAACCATTCAACTTTCCCCTTCCAGCCACATTTACATATATCTAAAGATGGTGGCTATTAAAATATTCCAAATAACTAAATATGCGACGAGATCCAAAACATACTCAGCATGACAGCACCATGTTTAGATATATGCAAACCCTTCCAGTACAAACATTTGTTACAACTATGAAACACATACAGGTGCACAACATTTTATCCGAAAGCCTTGGGACCAGACACTTTTCGTAATTCGGAATTTTTCGGCTTTCAGAATGGAATATTTTTAGCGTAGATTTTAACGGCTGGCTCAGTGGTAGAGTGCTCGGCTCATATCCGCAAGGTCGCGAGTTTGCGCCTCGATCCCGGCAGTTACTCGATCGCGAGTTTGAGTCTTCAATGTAGTTTTTTCTTGCAGAATAGGAGAGAATAGGGAGGGTTAGGCTGGGATCATTCTCTGCAAGATGATCTTAGTGCAGGAGACAAGTGTAGGATAGGTGTACTGACTGTGTGGGCAGAACTTTGGAAGTGATTGCCCACCATTCTCAAAAGCCGCTGTGTCTCCCTGTCCCTGGGATAGCAGGGGGCGATCAAACAGCACAATGCCCCCCTCCCCCTCCAACTCCAGAGGAATCCACTCCCCGATGGGCCGCTACGGCGACAAGTGTCAGTTCCCCCACAGCCCGAGCTGCGCCACCCCAAGAACAAGACGTACCTTGCACACCATCAGCTTCTGCCCCTACGGGGAGCGTGTTCCTCTGGAGTTGGAGCGGGGCTGGGCTGGAGTTGCTGATCTGGGATCTCCTTGCTTGCAGTGGGCCTGGGGGTCGGTGTCCCGATGAGGGGGCGCAGCTCGGGCTATGGGCGAACTGCCTCTTGTCGCCGTAATGGCCCATCGGGGAGCGGCTTCTGGTGGTCCTGACGTCTCCGGCCAGTTTGCAGTTTTCCTCTGGATTTGGAACGGAGCTAGGCTGCTGCTGGCTGTGGGTCTCTGGGATCTCCGTGCTTGCAGTGGGCCTGGGGGTCGGTGTCCCGTTGGTCCTGACGTCTCCGGTGACTGGCACTGACCTTCTGGCATCGCCGACGTGAAGACAGTGCAAAGCCCCCACGCTGGTGCAATGGGCGGGGAGCTGGAGAGGGGAGGGAAGGGGTCACACACTTGGCCGGGAAGCAGAGGGGTGTAGGTGGGGTGAAACTGAAGGGAGCGACAATCTGCTGCTGCCTGCCCGCTGAGTTAAAAAGTTCCCACGCAAGACTCACGATACACTGTGTATCGTGAGTCTACCGTGGGAACTTTTTAACTCAGCGGGCAGGCAGCAGCAGGTTGTCAATTATTAACCCTCCCGCGCAATATACCCTCATCTTCTCTTTTATGAATGGGGATTTAGTTCCCCTTTCTTCGAGGACCGACCGAAGGTTCCGCTGTAACCTCTGCGGGCCGCCCTCGGTGAACGTCTTCAAGGACCTTTCTTCAAGGACCAAAATAAATGTCCGCTATTCGGAGCTTTTCATTATTTGGAATTTCGGATAAAAGGTTGTGCATCTGTACTTGTATACCATATCAGCACAAAATCTCTACCTAAACTTTTCATGTTGTACTTGTAATTACAAAACAGTGAGCCACATATTAAAAGAGTTTTATTCAACATAGTCAGTTTAACAAATTATTATTGATCGAGTCCCCCTTTACACAATTCAAACTCCTGGAAATGCTTTCAATGATGCGTAAGAAATGTTAGAAACTATAACAACCCCTTGTGCCCGAGAGCAGATGACAATGATAAAACTAAATGCCGTGCTATACTGAACCATTGCTGAATAAGAATTCACCTATGACAGTTTACATCCTGAGTGTCAGAAATCCTATCAACACCGTCTATGTTCAGAGAACAACTGTAAACACGGGCAGCAGGAACTAGGCTAATGGTGTAAATATTTTCAAAATGTTTCATGAAAATACTGACGTGTTAAACATGCGAGTAGTTAACATCAAGGGACCACAGTCTCTACTGACATTTTTTTAAAAACATCAACTGATAATAGGGATGAGATAATTTATGCTAGGATATTCATGAACAGAATCAATCAATTTTCATGCACAGCCATCCAGCCCATCATGTCCATGCCATATAAAAATACTTAATTAATCTAGTTTTCGCCTAAACTTCCCCTCCATATATCCAATTTCCTGTCACAAAATACAAGGGAATTTCTTTTCACCAGCCTTTGAGACAATGCATACCTGATAATTCTTCCCCCAACCCTTATAGTTTCACCACTAACTTTAATTCTGCATTTTCGGGTGATCAGTCCACCAAACAGTGAAACTGTTTAAAGGGTTTATCAAAACCCTTGATAATTTCAAACACCCGACCTTCTCCATTTGTCACCTTTGTTCCAAGGTCACCCTTGTTCCAAGTAGAATATTCCTTCTGTCCAATGCCATTTCCCATTGTATCCTTTCCAGCAACTTTAATTCTAAGTGAGATGGCAACATCTGAACATAATGTTAGTTAGGCCCCAACTAACAAGCAAAACAATTTGGCATAAACACAGTGTAAGAATGCTAACACCATAGACTACGTTATTTTCTTTTTACATAGTCGTAATAACTCCCTTTTCCATTTTCAAGAATTAGCCTCGAGTTGAAATCAGAAGAATCAATTATAACCATTTCCACTCTTAAAACAGTAGCACAATCAAAAAACAAAATATTCTTCTATTTTACTTTAGCCATCCAATTTGTAGTAGTTCTTTAGACAAGGCATACTGATGGTTTTGTGCTCCCATCTGCTTCCATTGATACGGTAACATCAAATCAAATACTCAACCAAATCCTTTGATTGATCGAATCAGAAATGAGAGTTCATCAGACCACATTCTTTAATCCCAGAAATGTTAGTTTTAGAAATAAGTCTTCTATATGTGTATGCTACAAGTAGAAAGCAGAAACCAGAGTAACTCAAGCAGGTCAGAAATATAAATTTAAATATCCCCAACATGTCTATACATATTTTCCCAAAAATAATATTTATAGAAAGTACTCAATAGACCAATACATTTAAACAGAAAGTCTTCCTTTTATTCCTTTTATGTCCTCTAGAATCCCAGAATCCCAAAATGCCTTACTGCCGATAAACAGCAATTAAGTGTAAGAAATGCTATAGCTCGTTCAGACACCCCGAGATACCACAACAAATGTAATAATGAGCAAGAAGGAATTGCAGATGCTGGTTTAAATCGAAGATAGACACAAAAAGCTGGAGTAACTGAGGAACGGTCTCGACCCGAAACGCCACCCATTCCTTCTCTCCAGAGATGCTGCCTGTCCCGCTGAATTAGTCCAGCTTTGTGTCTAAATGTCATAATATGACCACCCAATATTAATCCTTCTGCCAAGAATAGCAAAACCACAGCCCTTCAAAATCATGCCTCAATTTGTTTTCCATTCATCTGGTGCAGATCTGGACTCAATTTAACATCTTACCTGAACGAGAGATGGTATATCACTTCCTCAATACTACAATCTTGCTATTTAGGGAATGCAGTGTAGGTTCTCAAGGTTAATTCCCTGGATGACAGGTGGTCATATGTTTATAGAATGGAGCGGCTGGGCTTGTATACTCTGAAATTTAGAAGGATGAGAGGATATCTCATTGAAACATAAGATTAAGGGATTGGACAAGCTAGAGGCCTGATATTTGGCAAGTCCAGAATGAGGGGCCACAGTTTAAGAATAAGGTGTAGGCTATTTAGAACGGAGATGAGGAAAAACGTTTTCACCCAGAGAATTGTGAATCTGTGGAATTCTCTGCCTCAGAAGGCAGTGGAGGCCAATTCTCTGGATGCTTTCAAGAGAGAGTTAGATAGATCTCTTAAAGATAGAAGAGTCAAGGGATATGGTGAGAAGGCAGGAACGGGGTACTGATTGCAGATGATCAGCCATAATAACATTGAATAGCAGTGCTGGCTCGAAGGGCTGAATGGCCTACTCCTGCACCTATTGTCTATACCATGGCTATCTGGACTACCCTGCTTCCTGCAAGGACTCTATCCCCTACTTCCTATTCCTCCGTCTACGCCGCATCTTCATCCAGGATGAGGTGTTCTAAACCAGGGCATCGGAGATGTCCTCATTCTTTCCCTCTTCGGCCACAGATGAAGCTCTCACCAGGGTCTCCTCTATATCCGGCAGCTCCGCTCCCACTTCCCATCCCCCGACTCGTAACAAGGGCAGAGTCCCCCTTGTCCTTACCTTCCACCATACCAGCCGTCACATACAACATATAATCCTCCAACATTTTTGCCATCTCCAACGGGATCCCACCACTGGCCAAATCTTCCCATCTCCTCCCCTTTTTCTTTCCGCAGAGACAGTTCCCTCCGTAACTCCCTGGTCAATTCGTTCCTTCCCACCCAAACAACCCCTCCCCTGGTACTTTCCCTGGCAGCTGCAGAAAATGCTACACTTGTCACTTTACCTCCCCCCTCGACTCCATCCAAGGGCCCAAGCAGTCTTTCCAGGTGAGGCAGAGGTTCACCTGCATCTCCTCCAACCTCATCTATTGCATCCGCTGTTCCAGGTGTCAACTGCTCCACATCGGTGAGACCAACCGCAGGCTTGGAGATCGCTTTGCCCAACACCTCCGCCCAGTTTGCAATAACCAACCTGACCCAAGCAAGCTGGACGTCAGTTTTTTAATGACAGAAAATGTGGCAGCATAAGTGCAGGAGGAAAGCATTGTAAGGAATGTGACTATTCTTCAACCTCAAACCTGAAGTGCTACTTGAGACTTCCAAAACTAAAATTGCACACCTTAAGAAAAATGACATTCCTTACTACATAAACCAGGGACAAACAATACACAGTTTTGTTTTAAGCATTAAACAAGCTGAAAAAGGCTAATGAGGTAGAACAAACACAATTTTACTCAGCAATTATCAGCACCGGAGTGCTAGCTGCTGACATCATATACCTAGTCTTCCACTCCCAAAGAGCAATAACCTGCCGCAAATGGAACAGCAGGGTAAATCAGAAGCATAAAGCTCATTGTTTGGTCATTAAGAATATTCTGTATTTTAAGTTTAGAACATTTATTTAGATACTACAAATGGACATAAATAAATTATTATAAAGGCTTTGGTAACATTATAACAGCCGACTACCGAGTACACCGGATGTTTTACTCTAACATGGCAATTCTAAATGATTAAGATGACACTTAAAAAGGCATTAAAATAAGCATTCAGCAAAGAAAGTATAGGCAATTATTTAAAATGACAACGTTAATGATAAATAGTGACTTTCAGCCAGACCCAAAAAAGCATTAAGGAATTATGTTCCATAAAACTCAAAAAGATTTGTACATTAAAAACTTGAAAACAAAGTAATAGTTGAAAACAACTCAATCTAAAAAAAGGGACATGTAGAAACCTCACTCCTCTAAAACTGAGATCATCAATATCTGCTTTAATCCGAAACATGCCCAGAGATAAATTTGGCAGTCATCCCAAGTGCCTTTCGGTAGTTAAGAACATTAACTATAAAATGAGAATGGCCATCTGGCCCATAAAATCTACTGGTACCAGAGACTATTAAAAACTAAAATCTATCATATGCAAAAGGCAATTTATGCAGGAAATATTTAATTCCCTCGAGATTATCAAGCAAAACATCAGAATAAGTTGGACTAGTTCATCTTCACACTGGGCTACAAGATCCAAGCAGCCATGATGCTAGTTTTACATTCAATTATATGTCAATACCAGTTTCCATCATGTGGGTTATCATTCCCAGATGTTCAATTAACAATTCTTTCAAGGAAGTAATCAGCAGCTCTACTTGGTTAGGTCAAGGGTCTATTCCTGAATTCCATTGGATTACAATTCTTCAGACATTAAAATTAATGCTCATAAGGCTGTTCAAATAGTCTGTTCTTAGCTCCATTACAAATCTCAAAGTTCTAAAGAAATGGATTATATAGCCTCTTAATTTGTATCAAACAGAAAGTCCGTTTTGAAAGTCCCTTTTGAAATTTAAGGCTTAGCATCATACCGATGTCCTATTTAATTTACAAATTTCATTCAAGATGCGCTGTCAAACATTTTTCACAAACTATGCGCTCCAAATTAAAATATTTAGATTTAAACAGACTGAAATGTTTACATTTACTAATCATTTCCCCTTGATTGAAATTTATCACACTCAGCTCCTTTCGCAAATATTAAAAGGCACTGCAAGTTTATATTTTAATAAAAATCTTCTTAATTGAGCATTGGCCAAGCATAAGACAATGGGGGGGGGGGGGGGGGGGGGAATGGTTAGGAGTCATCTGTGGAAAAATAGGCTGGGATATGAAGAAGTGGCAAAATTCTCCACACTCAAGTTCATGACGAAGCCAGTGAGCACTGACAAAAATCATTCCTATGGTGGAAGACAAAGTGTTAACCAGTATCAAAGCTATTTCATGCTGGTGCAACAATGTGGAAACTTAACAATGTAGAAAATAGCAGGAGGCCATTAGGCCTTCCTCTATCATTTGGCACTATCATGGCAGATCGTACCTGTCCTGGCTTTCTCCCTAGCTATCTTTAATATTAAGGAATATATCTATGTACTCCTTGAAAACATTGAATGAAATGGCCACTTTTGTCTTCTGCGATAGAGAATGTCTCTATTACAGCCCCCAGTGGGTTGAAGAAACCCTTCCTGATCTCAGTTCTAAATGGCATATTCAAGATCGCAGGACTGTGATTTGCCATAGCAAGTCTATTCCCAACAAGAACATCCTTCCTCACCCAAGGAAACCAAAATTCACAGACATCTTTAAATGGGGCCTCATCAAGGCAATGTACAGCTGCAGCAAAAATATTCGTGCCCTTCTACCCAAATCTTCTTGCAATGAAGGTTAATATTTGCCTTCCTAACTGCTTCCAACACCCACATGCATGCTTTCAGGTATACAAGGAAAGTCTTGGCCCTCAACATACAAATATAAAACCAAGACTGCAGATATTAAAAATTCTAAATAAAACAGAAAATGCTGGAAACAATCAGCAGATTGGAAAATGTGTGAAAAGAGTAACCGTTATCTTAAAGGTGAAGAGTCTTCATCTTGCTGCACCTTTCCTTTTCCCCCCCAAACACCAGTCAGATAATAATCCATCAGTCTGAAGAAGGGTCCCGACCCAAAACGTCACCCATTCCTTCTGTCCAGAGATGCTGCCTGAACCGCTGAGTTACTCCAACATTTTGTGTCTACATTTGTTTTAAACCAGCATCTGCAGTTCTTTCCTACACAATAATTAATCTATCTGATTTTACAAAAAGTAAATAACGACAGTTATCCATGTTAAACCGCATCTGCCATGAATTTGCGCACTCACCCAATTTATCTAAAGCACATTGCTTTGCTTTCTCTTCCACTGCTCCCATTTCCTCTCCTGTCAATTTATAAGCCATCTGCAAAACTGGGAGATACTTAGATCACTGGTATATAGACCACCAATATATATTGCAATTAGTGAGAGAAATGGGTGTGCATGGGTTGGGGAGGCACAGGAAAGAGAGGGGGTACGGGGATATTACTCATCCCTGCGACAGCTCCCTAGTCGTTGCCGTGACATGGAAAATCCCATTATATTGACAGGTAATATCAATTAGTTTCAAAATTGCACGTAAAATAGCTGTGTAGCAAGCTTAAAGAAATAATTAAAAATAAAAATAAAATATTCCCAACGTTTATGGAAATTATGCCACATTGAACTGGCTACAAGAGTCCCTTCTGGCAATACCCTTTTTAAAAGGTTTAATAATTGAAACAGCTCATTTTGGATCATTTCATCGGCGAGACCAAGCATAGACTAGGCAACCATTTTGCTAAACCCTTGCTCTCTGTCCACTAGGAACTGCTGGATCTCCCTGTTAATCATTTTCACTCCCTTTTCCATTCCCATGCTGATCTTTCTATCCTTGGTCTCCTCTATCAACAGAGACCAGCCGCACAGACTGGTGGAACAGCACCTCATATTTTGCTTGGATGGCTCACAACCCAACACTATGAACATTGAATTCTCAATTTTAAGTAATATCCCCATACTCCCTCTTTCCTGTGCCTCTGCACCCGAGTGCACACCCATTTCTCCCATTATTTCCCACCTCTCCCTCCCCAGTCACCATGCTCCTTTCCCCTCCTTGTATACTCAACTCATTGACTTTCATTTCTCTTTTATAGCCCCCCCCCCCATCTTTTCTCTCAGCTATCCCTTTACAGCTCTATTCCTCCCTCCGGCTTTACAATTCACTCCGCTTCTCACTTTATCTCACACCCATCTCATTTACACCTCTAGCCTTTGTTATTTACTCCACTCAGCTGCCAATCAACTCCACCCCCCACCTGTATCCAGCTCTCACTTGGAATGTTTTAGTTTTTCAGATGCAGCATGAAAACGGCCCTTTGACCCACTGAATCCACACCAACAATTGATCATCTGCTTACTAGCCCCATATTATCCCACTTTCGCATTTTAAGCACCGAGGGCCATTTAGAACCATAGAAAATAGGTGCAGGGGTAGGCCATTCGGCCCTTCGAGCCTTTACAGAAGACAATTGTCCTACAAACCCGCACGCTTCTGGAATGTGGAAGAAAATTCCGGAGCACACGGAGAAAACCCACACAATCACAGGGAGAACTTACAAACTCGATACAGACAGCACGCATAGTCAGGGTCGAACCCAAGTCTCAGTGAGGCAGCTTTACTGCTATACCACTGTGCCACCCCAGGCTTTATCCTGATCCCCAGCTCACTTTTCCAGCTTTCTCTCCTTACTACAAACATTCTGAAGAAGGGCTCCACCTCGAAACATCACATGTCGATTCCTTCCACAGATGCAGCCTGCCCGCTGAATTCCTTCAGCACCGTGTTTTGCTCAAGATTCCAGCATCTGCAAGGGTTCCTTGTATCTCCATCCCCTAACCCTGCCGGATGCTCAACCATTGTTCATTTTGTAGTCTTCAGAGATTTAACTACATTAATTTCCTTTTCCTATTAAAGTACTCCTCTCTTCCCCCCCCCCCCCCCCCCCCCCCACCCCCCACCCCACCTTCCAACACGAGTTCATGCCCAATCCTATCAATACCAATACAGTCTGTCCTGCACATTGAGCTTGAGCAGTCCCAATTCACCTCTTATTAAGCCCTTCACTGAGCAAATAAGAAAGTGTAGATATTTCAAATAGTTGACTTTTTCATAGTTCATATACTGGTTTCAGAAAAGTATAATGCTATTTTTCAGCAGTTTGTTTAAAAATAACCCAATTTCAGTCATGGAAAAGTCAGTTATGCCATTTGTGTGTAAAACATAGCTTTAATAAAAAAACAATTTCAGCAAGTTTTTTGCAGAAGAATCCAAACTCAGCAGAATTTACAACCCGTTAAGTGAAAATCAAGTTCAACGTTATATAAATGACAAAGGAAAGTACAAATACCGCATTAACTGCCTACGCTTTTAGTTTCCAACCTGCCTAGTTTTGAAACATGCCCAAAGGTTGACAGGAAGCCACACAAATTCTTATCAAGATTTAAACTGAGAATGATAACTTCTATTTGCAAGCAAAAGGCGTCATCACTCAAACCATTCAAGTTGTGTTTGGCTGCGGCTCAAAATTCTGTCCAGACCCGTTCACTCACATCCTGCGATTCAGTCATGTCTCCTTTTATTTCTCCTCCTTTATGAACCGAAATCCATGTCTTGTCCTGTTCTCAGAGAAATACCCATCAGTTAGGGCCAACCAACACACACTGCTCCTTCAGCAAATGAACCATTCCAGAAGATGCCCAGACATTATTTCTTTTCCTTTATTTCTGCCTCATCAAGATGTTCTACAAATAGTTTTAGTACATTTTCTACATCTAGCAACTACTTTAATTTAATTTGCTAAATTGATCAGCCACTCAAGACAAAAATCAATCCCTCACTTTTTCCCTGTATACCAGATTCGAGTTCAATACTGTACAATAAACAGGGTTAATATGTAATCCAAACTCTATTAACCGGACGTTTACCCGCTGTGTTGTAAAGGAAATTTATCCCATTGTGCATTCCTACTGGTCTGAACGCACTTAAAGTTACCACTCACAGCACAGTATCACATTTATCTGCCAGATTTTAATAATCATAGATTTAAAAGATTGTTGCGTGTGAAAAGCTTGTTTTTTTGCATGCTATCTGATCAAATACAATACATAAATACAATCAAGCCAAGCCAATTCACTATAGGTAGAACAAAGGGGAAGATATAGATCACAGAATATAGCTCGCAGCCTAGTATCGCACCACTTCCAGATCTGCAATGGTGTATAGGTGAAGTTTACGGAAGGACTGCTCAGAAGCTTGGTAACAGAGGGGAAGAAATTGTTCCCGAGCGTGGGGTGTGCAATTTATTCTAAAGTATTCCGCAATAATACTTTTTCTTCACTTCAGCTTCCAGTCTCTCTCTCCAAAAGAATTCATTCCAAATCAAATCTGTGAGATGACTCTTCCACCCCTCCCCAATTTATCTCCTTCGTTTTAAACCCTGTATCCCCTAATTCCTACCAGATTACTAAAATAACCATGACTGAAGTCATTGATAGCTCCTTTGATTCTGGCACTGCCTCATGAGTCAATAAATTGTCATCTCAAAAAATTTGGATCATGTTTTACTCTGACTTTACTTTTCTCTCCGGACACTCAAAAAATGTCAAAAACTTCCTAGCTTTGAAGCAATACCTGCCAAATTCCAACAATGACACCCTTCTACCTCATGGCTACAAGCTGTGTATCCAACATTGTGAATGATAAATTATTAATCCCACTAGCATCTCCAAAGATCCAGTAAGTTTGGTGAAAAGGATTTGAGGGAAGAGGTTGCACAACTCTGCCAGGTTGCCATTTTATCAGTCATCTCTCTGCTGTTGATTTCTGATACTCGTTTAACATTTGATAAGAATAAGCCCCTACTGTTACTAGACTGCTGAACCTTTTAAAAATAAGAGCACATAATGTATTCAAACTCTTACGAAACCCAATTCTGGAGTCTTGTTTTCATACTCACTCCTTTAAAATATCTAAAATATTAAGCACCGCCTCTCATCCCACCTGTTACAGTCAAACATCTGTCTCATTTCCTTATTCGTGGAAGATCGGTTTCTCAGTTTTACTGATAACATTCAGTTCTATATCTCCACTGCTTACCCTTAAACCCACAACCACCTGTGTTGCCAATGCCCCATTCTGAATCACTAAAGCTTCCTTCAACTACCGCAAATATTATGTGCATTAAACATACAGAAAGGGCTGAAGATAACGACTTCCCACACCACCCAGTCCCTGAAGCCAGTCAAGATGATGCAAAAGCATGATGTTTACATGCTGAACTTTAAACCCCATATCCTGTGCAGTTAGTGTATTTTTGTATCTGCACGCTGTACATGCCACTTTTATTTCAGCACACAAGTTCCTCTTCACCAATGCTGGCTGCATAAGAGAGAATATTTTGTGCTATATCCTTGCAACTTTCCTTTATTCTCCATAGATTCCAATTGTCCAAAACTTAGCTGCTGTTGCAAAAGTAACCAAACCAAAGATCAATATTTTAATTAGCCTTTAGCCGAAGAGGATCTGAAATCAGGAGAGGATGTTTCAATTGCACAGACTGTTGATCAGGTGCCGTAGGAAGTACTACCTTCAGTTTTGGACAACACAATTGCAAAGATTAACTTGGAAGTAATGAAGCTTCAGGAAAGGGTCAATTGCTCCACTTAAGTAGTCTTTATTTTAGACTTTAGAGATATCTAGCATGGAAACAGGCCCTTCTGCCAACGTCCACGCAGACCAGTGATTACCCCATACACCAGCACTATCCTGCACACAAGGTACAATTTACAATTTTACCAAAGCCAATTAACCTACAAACCTGTGTTTTTGGAGTGTGGGAGGAAACCAGACCGCCTAGAGCAGGAGTTCCCAACGTTTTTGTCCTGTTTACCCCAGGCAATTTTAATAGCACATAAGAATGTTATTTCACTTATTTATGAACTAATGATAAACAGATACTGGTTTACCAGAACCAAACACAGTTAGTCAATGAGAAAAAAATATGCACAAATCCAGAATCGACAAATTTACGGGTAAATTTACCCCAGGTTGGGAACCCTTGACCTAGAGAAACCCCCCTCGGTCACAGGGAGAAGGTACAAACACCATACAGACAGCACCCATAGTCAGGATTGAACCTGGGTCTTCGGTGCTTTAAGCCAGTCACGGGGTCTCAAAGAAAAGGTGAAAAAATGGATAACAAAAATTAGGGGCAATGAAATCTGGAAATTCCTTGTGAACTTTGATTGAACCAGCCCTAATTTGACAAGACCCTAATTTGTACTCCAGGGCAGCTCCCAGGCTCTGGAACTCCCTCCCCCAACTGATCCGCAATTCTGAGTCCCTCACCATCTCCCAGTCCCGCCTCAAGACCCATCTCTTCACCTCTGCCTATCCTTAGCCCCACGTCCCCCTCCCTTTTCATCTGTGCTTGAATTGTTGCTCATTTTTTGGTTTGTTTTATTTTGTTTTTGTTTTTGTTTTTTGCCTTGCCTTGTAAAGCGACTTTGAGTCCCTGAAAAGCGCTATATAAATTCAATTTATTATTATTATTAGTAATGCATTATAATACAGATGTTTCTCACTTGCCTCGAGTCACGGGGTCTCAAAGAAAAGGTGAAAAAATGGATAACAAATATTTGGGGCAATGAAATCTGGAAATTCCTTGTGAACTTTGATTGAACCAGCCCTAATTTGTACTTCAGTATACAAGAATATATTTGCACCATACATGTCCGATTCATCCAGCATATTTCTTCAAGTACAATTATTCACCTCACAATACAACAACCTGTTCTACATCCTCACTCTTCCCAGAGGAGATATCATCTTTCTGTAGAATCTAATAAATATGATCCTCATACTTCCCACATCTGTGCATGTGATGTACTGGTTTTACATGAACATAACCCTACATTGTATTTTTTTAGGCAAGAAGGAACTGCAGATGCTGGTTTAAACCGAAGATAGACACAAAAAGCTGGAGTAACTCAGCGGGACAGGCAGCATCTCTGGAGAGAAGGAATGGGTGACGTTTCGGGTCGAGACCCTTCTTCAGACTGGTTAGGGATAAGGGAAACGAGAGATATAGACAGCGATGTGGAGAAATAAAGAACAGTGAATTAAAGATATGCAAAAAAAGTAACAATGATAAAAGGAATCAGGCCATAGTAAGCAGCTTGTACGGTGAAAACAAGAAGCTAGTGCGACTTGGGTGGGGGAGGGATAGAGAGAGGAAGAATTCCGGGGCTACCTGAAGTGAGAGAAATCAATATTCATACCACTGGGCTGTAAGCTGCCCAAGCAAAATATGAGATGCTGTTCCTCCAATTTGCGTTTAACCTCACTCTGACAATGGAGGAGGCCTAGGACATAAAGGTCAGTGTAGGAATGGGAAGAAGAATTAATGTGTCCAGAAAATAGGAGATCAGGTTGGTTCAAGCAGGCTGAGCGAAGGTGTTCCGCGAAACGATCGCCCAGTCTGCGTTGGGTCTCACCAAGATACAAGAGTACACATCTTGAACAACGGATACAGTAGATGAGGTTGTAATACATGCAAGTGAACCTCTGCCTAAACTGAAAGGACGGTCGGGGTCCCTGGACAGAGTCAAGGGAGGAGGTATAGCGTCAGGTGTTACATCGTCTGTGGTTGCAGGGGAGGGTACCTGGGGAGAGGGTGGGAAGGGATGAGTTAACCAGGGAGTTGCGGAGGGAACGGTCTCTGCGGAAGGCGGAAAGGGGTGGAGATGGGAAAATGTGGCTAGTGGTGGGATCCCGTTGGTGGCGGAAAATTTGGAGGATTGTCTGTTGGGTGGATGGCAAGGACAAGGGGGACTCTGAATCTGTTGCGACTAGGGGGATGGGGAGCAAGGGCGGAGTTGCGGGGTACCGAGGAGACACGAGTGAGGGCCTCATCTATGATGGGAGAGGGGAACCCCCCGTTCCCTAAAGAAAGAGGACTTCTCGGATGCTCCAGTATGGAACAACTCATCTTGGACGCAGATGCGCATAGCTGGGACCCATGCGGATGCCTTGGACTTGGAGGAAATGGGAGGAGTCAAATAAGTTGTTGAGGGTGGGGACCAGCTCCGCTAGGCAGAGTAGAGTGTTGGTGGAGGGAAATTGGATGGTTCTGCAATCGAGGAAGAAACGGAGGGCTTTAAGGCCTTCCTGGTGGGCGATGGAGGTGATGGGGATGGAGTTACTGAACGTTCATAGTAAAGATGAGGGAGTGGGAGCTCAGAAAGCGGAAGTCATTAAAGAGATGAAGGGCATGTGAAGTATCTTGGACATAGGTCGGGAGAGATTGGACCCGGGGGTGATAGGATGGAGTCGAGGTAGGGACAGGAGCAGGCAGAAACAATGGGTCTGCCAGGGCAGTTGTGTTTGTGGATTTTGGAGAGAAGGTAAAAACAGGCTGTGCGGGACTGGGAAATGATAAAGTTGGAGACTGTTGAAGGCAGACAGCCAGAAGTGATGAAATCAGTGATGGTGTTTGAGATTAAGGCCTGGTGCTCATCTGTGGGATCATGGTCCAAGGATAAGTAGGAGGACGTGTCTGAGAGTTGTCGCCTGGCCTCAGCCTGGTAGAGGTCAGCGTGCCACACTACCACGGCACCTCCTTTGTCGGCGGGTTTGATCAGGTCAGGGTGGAGCGGAGGGAGGGCTGTACGTTCAGAGGGGGTGAGGTTGGAGTAGGTAAGGAGAGTGGAAAAGTTGACACAGTTGATGTCATGCTGGCAGTTGGAAATAAAGAGGTCGAGAGAGGGTAGAAGGCTGTTTGGGGCAAGTCCAAGAGGAGGGGGACAGGTGGAGATGGGAGAAGGGGTCATCACTGGTGGAGCAACGACTCCTTCCCACAGAAAAAGGCACGGAGGCGGAGGAAGAAAAGCTCTATGCCATTTTTATGATTCTTGATTAGATCAGCCTTGTCTATAATTCTGAATATCCATGTACTTTGATCTTGCGTTGGAAAGTGAGGAGTTTCAACTGCATATTAATATTATAGACATCAACTATTTTCACAGACCTCCTTAAGCAAGAGATCAAAAACAGACAATATTCTGAAGCCTAAACAGTCTTGCACAATGATAAAATAGCAAGCATTGTCTCATCATAAATTGTGCCATGTTAGAGCTAGAATTTTTTTTGTTTTGCCACAGCTACTGTCATAAACCTTTAGAGAGTGATTTTACTTTCACCATTTATTCATTTGTCGCAGATTTTTTTAAATGCACAAGTTACTTTCATTTCCCTTTTTCAATTCTTCCAAACCAGCAAATGCGTCTGCTTATTCATACAAGAACTTTTACACAGTAGCAAAGAGAATCTATTCTCAGGTATACAGGTCATCAGATTCTAGTAAATAGTTAAAGACTGATTTGTAAATGCCTATTATAGTCACCAAGGGAAAATGAATTAGAAACAGATTCAGTTTCAGCTTAGATCAACTGGGCTGGTGGAAAGAGGAAATGCAGCACTAACTATGTACTCTAGCATCCCACTTAACAATACCAACACATCCAACTAAATGTGATCTTCTTTAGTTCAAACTGGTTCAAGGTACAACACATAGTGAGGTCAGGAAAATCAGATTTGCTTTTGAAATTTATTGGATCCCATTCACAATGTAAAAAATATTTGAACTTGGGACTGTGGTGCAGCGGTAGAGTTTCTGCCTTGCAGAGCCAGAGACCAGGGTTCGATCCTGACTACAGATGCTGGCTGTACGGAGTTTGTACATTTGCCCAGTGACCTCCGTGGATTTCTTTCCCCCAGGAGCTCCGGTTTCCTCCCAATGGCTTGGTGAAATTGTAAATTGTCCCTTTTGTGTGTAGAATAGTGTTAGTGTGCTTGGAACGCTGGTCGGCGTGAACTCAGTGGGCCGAAGGACCTGTTTCCGTTCTGTACATCTAAACTAAACACATCCAGATTCCAGCATCTGCAGTCTGTGTCTCCAATAACATGTTTAGCTCTCAGACCATTGTACTACCTAATGCTGGATCCATCTCATTTGCATATAACCAACCAAGCTTTATCTCACAGCATGGATCAATCTCCACGTGTACTCTAACATTATCTAACTCGTCAACGCACCATGTTTTCACAAATGACCTTGTTAGATTATTTACTCAACATCAATTGACAGATAGACTAAAGCTTCCTCTTGCTGTACACAGCATAAAACCAAGCCCGAATCAGGTTCTTCAGATTCTTATCAAAGCTTGACATCCAGGCTTCAGTTTACTGAATTCTTGTGAAGCCCTTCAAATCTTATCCATGCTCTTTGTTACCTTTATTATTCCCCCATACATTCTACTGCTGAAGCAGCCACACTTTTATTGTATTTCAACTCCATGATCATCCTCTCAAATGTCTCCCAACACAAAAACCAATACTCCCAAACTTTTATTGTTTTCATTCGATTCTGCCAGTCGTGGCATTCCCATTAAGTTTTATCTCCAAAACCCGTGTACAATAACATGATTGTTATTGTAGTCAGCCAGTCAGTTCTATGGTGTAGAAACAGGCCCTTCGGCCCACCACATCTATGCCAACAATCTAAATATCACTGCCTGCATTAATTCCATATTTCTCAATGTCTTGCTCATTCGAGCACCTGTCCAGGAGCCCCTTAAACATTGTTATTGATCTTGCCTCCTCCAACAGCTCATTCCAAAGACAAATGGTTCAGCAAGGCATGCTTTTGAGAAGCCAATTTAGAGTCTGATAACATCATGGAAGACGTTTTGTTGAATCTGGTGGTACATGTTTTCAAACCTTTGTATCTCCACACAACAGGAGAGGAGAGATGAGAAGAGAGAATGACAGGGGTGTTTGTGGTCTTTTATCAAGTCAGCGGCTTTCTTGGCTCAGCGTGAAGTATGGAGTCAATAGAGAAAGGGGAAAAAAAGGAGTGCTGGACTTCGCTGTGCTCACAACACTCCACAATTTCTTGCAATCTTGAGAAGAACAGTTGCTATACCAAGCTGAAATGCAGTGCAACAGGATATTTTCCAGAATGCATTTGTGGAAATTGGCATGGGTTATTGGATTCATGATGCATTTCCTTGGCCTTAGGAAGTAGAAGGATTGGTGATATTCACACCTAGGAATTTGATGTTCTCAACCACCTCCACTTCAGCATCAT